>NC_136970.1:7476795-7659295 GCF_032717465.1 Coenobita brevimanus
CTGTAACTGCGGGCTCATGGCCTTTGGTTCCTTCTTCCTCGCATTAAAAAAAAAAAAAAGACTCCGTCGCTTGAACTTAAGTTTTTTGTCTCCTAGTTGTGCTAATTTCCTTCGCCAAGGAGGTTATATTTTTACCGGCGTTAGTTTGTTTGTCTGTTAGTTTGTTAGCAGGATTACTCAAAAAGTTATGAACGGATTTGCTGATTTTTTTTTTTTTTTTTTTTTTTTTTTTTTAGAGGCAGGGTATGTCCCAAGGAAGAATCCATTAGATTTTGGTGGTGATCTGGATCATCATCCGGATCCAGAAATTTTTTGCTTGTTTGTTCACACGATATCTCCAAACGTTGTCAATGAATTTCAATGAAATTTTGTAGAAAGGTGGGCCATGGGCAAGAAAGAATTTAATGCATTTGGAGGAGGTTTCGGTTCCGGAAACGAATCCTGCAATTGCATTAGCGGAATTATGCGCTCTCTGGATGCCTTCTAGTTAAAGTAGGTGGTGGGTAAGTTTCTTTCATAACTGGAGTAGACAATCACCTTCAGCTTGACAGTGATGGGTGTCACGGGAGAGTTGGCATAAAAGGGGGGATGGGTCGTGAGGGGTGGTGAGTTGGCGGCGGAGTGTGGTGGGGTGGTTTATGTGTGGTGAGGTACTGTAGTGGGTCTTACCTCACGTTTTATGCATTTTCCTCCCTTTCCATTCTATGACATATTCTCTACACTTTTTTTTCCCTCCTCTTCCTCCCCTTCCCACCTTACAATCCCAGTCCTTCTGTTCACACTCTACATTTGCAACCCTTCCTTCCTCTTCTCCTGGTTCCATTTATCTCTTGTTTTCTTTACCCTCTAAATTTGTTGTACCTACCCTGTGTACCGATTAAATTCCCTAGTCATCCCTTCTTTCATTTTCTTTCTCTTCCTCTTCTCTTCAGTTTCCTTCTTTCGTGCCCGCTTAACTATATTGTATTTTTAACTGTCTATTATATTCTTCTGTTCTTTTACCTTCCATCATTTTGAATTCCCTCTTCTCTTCTACTCCCTCACCTGCCCTGTCCTGTCCTTCCTGTATGTTCCTGTGCTTCCCTTCCCTTTCATTTCCCTCGCCTCGCGTTCTCATCTCTTAGCTTTTCATTTCATCTCCCTTTTCATTTGCATTCTTTCATTCATTCCATTTCTTTCACTTATTCGCAGTTCGTGCATTCACCTTCCCTCCCTCCGTCACTCTCTTTAGTACCACTCTGTTCCACTTCTCTCTCCCTATCAATTTATCCACTTCCCTGTTTCTGTACCTATCTATCTATAATTAATATACTTTTGTTCCAACTACCCCTCTCCCTTCCAGTCTATCTGTCTTGCTATTTTACACCTAGTAAATATAACGGTGACGCTTATTTGTGATTGTATGTAGTACTTCCAGTAGATGTGTAAACATTTTTTGTGAGTAACGTAGCAGGGTCATTCATACAGTCATTGTTTAGTGGTCACAGATAATTATGTTTGCCTTCCTTCCCAACCACTACTGAACACATGTAAGTGAAGCTTTAGTTATTTGAATAAATTAACAGCTTTAAAAAGAATTCTTGCCAGCACTACGTGACTTTATTCAGATTAAGAGAGACCACTGTTTTTGAGGGGTTAATGAGAGGTGTATCTAACTGTTTCAGTGTGTGAGGCGTGTCCTGATTCAGTAAATACGTCTAGAGCTAGCAAGAAGATAGAAAGAAATACTTGTTCGTCCTATGAAGGGATTAGATCACACACACACACACACACACACACACACACACACACACACACACACACACACACACACACACACACACACACACACACACACACACACACACACACACACACACACACACACACACACACACACACACACACACACACACACACACACACACACACACACACACACACACACACACACACACACACACACACACACACACACACACACACACACACACACACACACACACACACACACACACACACACACACACACACACACACACACACACACACACACACACACACACACACACACACACACACACACACACACACACACACACACACACACACACACACACACACACACACACACACACACACACACACACACACACACACACACACACACACACACACACACACACACACACACACACACACACACACACACACACACACACACACACACACACACACACACACACACACACACACACACACACACACACACACACACACACACACACACACACACACACACACACACACACACACACACACACACACACACACACACACACACACACACACACACACACACACACACACACACACACACACACACACACACACACACACACACACACACACACACACACACACACACACACACACACACACACACACACACACACACACACAAGATGCTCTGATATATAAAGGACGGAGAAGAAATATGGGAGAAATGATTTAGGCACTAGATCATTCATCATTATTCGCCTTACTTATGAGGAACGCAGTGGGTGGGGGAGATGTAAAGGAAGGATGTTAGGGTAAGAGAGCAAAACTATAAGGAAATGCCATATTCATCTCCCTCCTCCCTATGTCTTGGAAATCACCAGATTGATGACAATATACGTGGCCATAGTATGTGCTTAGGAAACATAAACTCCCTCCTGTATTCATTGTTGACTCCGGTACAGTTTGTTTTCTGCCTGTATGTTGGAGTATGAGATGTAATACACAGAGAAGCAAAACAGCGACCACCAAATAGTGTGTGTAATGGAGATGTCAAAATTCATTCACTCGCCAGGACTCTTTCGTGTATGACCCACAAGATAACACCTTTGAATTATTACTTTATCTTAATTATTGTCAAGGCTTTCCAGTGGCAGCTTGTTTTATGGTCATAAGGTAATGGTATCTTGTGGCCAAGGGCGTACGGGATGGCACATTAACACAGTGTTATTGTTAGGAATCCAATACACTACTTTTGCATGGCTTTGTGGCCAACTCTCAATCATAACCACCCTACCCTATCATTTCATTCCATTCATGTCCTCATCCGTAACACGTGTTTGTTCCTCTCTCGTTTTAGTCATTTTCTTTACTTTTTTTCCTTACTCTGTGATTTAGTCTTTCACTGACTTCCTTCGTCGTCTTTTTTCGTTTTCTCCCATTTTATTTGTTTATTATGATTTTTTTACCCTATTGTATTTCTGTAGCATTATTTTCTTGTCTTAATCTAGTCAAGTAGTTCTCCTTTCTTTTATCTTGTATTTTTTTGCCTTTCTCCTCTATGAATGTTTCCTCTGCACTTGCTGCATCACTGGTTTTAATCATCCCTCTTTCCTCTGCTGCATCACAGGTTTTCATCGCACTATTTTTGCATCACTGGTTTTCATCATCCCTCTTGCCTTTGCACTTTTGCTGCATCACTGGTTTTCATCATCCCTCTTGCCTTTGCACTTTTGCTGCATCACTGGTGTATCATCCCGTTGTCTTTTCCCTTTAATCTCGGCTCATTTAATCTTGTGCAGTAGTAGGGCTTCTCTCTTTCTCCTCCTTCTCTTCCTCCTACCTTATTTCCACTCGTATTTCCTTCCAGCTTTACCCTCGTTAGCCTCTAATGTTCTCTTTCAGTTTCTCTTTCCACTTTTCCCTCTGTCTTCCCCTCCGACGGGTCTATAAGTGGGACAGTCAAGGAAAGGTCCGCCTTACCAGCTGTTCGGAGCATTGATGGTCTACGTATAATCACGAAGCAGCAGCCAGACCCCACATGTCTGGTAACTGTGAGTGGGGGGGAGGGTGGCCGAGGGTGGGAGGGTTTGAACTTTGGAGAGTTGCTCACGTCACAGTATCAATACATGTTTACCGTCAAAGGTATGCTTCTTTGCCTTCGTTTTGTAGTGATCGATAGGAATGATAGTTACCGAGACTGGTCTTATAATAAGGACTTCCCTTGTCATTCTGTCTTAAGGAAAACGAAAAACCTGGTAATCGCTCATATAGATAATTAATATCATTATTATTATTATTATTATTATTATTATTATTATTATTATTATTATTATTACACACTACCCCAGACTGTAAGTTCGAGATGAAGAATTACCAGAATAATATTGGAAATGTTTGCAGGCGGATGTTTACATTCGGATGACAAGATAAATGAATAAACAAATAAGAATTTACATATATATAGATAGACAGACAGATGGATAGATAGATGAATGGATAGATAATATAGTGGTTTTGTTTTCGAATGAAAACATAATATAAATATATATCATTACGAATATCTCCTGGGGAAACGTCTCATGTTTAAGTCGAGAGGGGATGAAAGCATTCAAATCTGTGTCCGAAACCTGCAAACTTCCATAAGTTGCCTGACAACACTAACTCTACAGACATCTACGTAATCTAGCATCATATTGTCATCTATCCTTACTAAAGTAACTCTAACACACAGTCCAAGTCATACACTGCTGACCCACACGTGATTCCCAATTTATTACTGAATCTTCCTCTGACTCTCAATCCCACACTCATAGTTACCAGACACATGAGGTCTGGCTGCCGCTTCACGTTCACCCGTCTCACACCAGTGCTTCGGGAGGTGGGTAATGTGGAACTTTCCCTGACTGTACATCTGGGATATTTTTTTTTTATTTCTCCTGCAAAGAAAGTTCAAATATCTGCTGTTAGAGAGTTCTAAGCGATTTTCTTATGAATGCAAAATTGCTCATCTTGAAATTTTTAGTTGATTTAACATACCAGCTGTTGCATCAACTGATTATTAGGCGATTTATAACTTCGGCTATAAGGAGGCATTTTAGCGACTTTCTTCCGAGGTACAAAGTTGCTCAGCATGAAAATTTGAGTTGATCTGACATGTCAGCTGTTGCATCAGCTGATGCGTAGTTTTGCAGCAGATCTATGAAAAGTCTTTTCTTGTTCTCTGTTCTTCACTTCCCTTTCTCTTTCTTTCTCTTTCATTGTTCTTCACTTGTTTTTTTTCCTTAACTCTCTCCGCCCTTTCCTTCCTCTCCTTCTTCTCCTCCCTTAGTTTTCGCTCTCATCATCGCATTTAAAAATGTCGTCATCCTTATTATCATTACCTGTCTCTCCTCCTGCTATTATTCTGCTTTCATTTCCTCTCTTATCTGTCTCCTCTGTCTCTCTCCTCCCTTCTCTTTTCCTCTTCTCCGTCCAACAACCTCTCCTCATCCACTCACTCCACCTGTTAATTGTCTCACCTTATTTAGCACACTCTCCCCTCACTTAAACTGTTTTTACTCATTTACCTTTTTTTTTTTTTTTTTTTTCACTCATTATTCTTACAGAATTGTCTATCTCTATCTATATACCTAGGCTGCTTCCCCCGAGGAAAGCGAGGTAGTATAGACAGGACGACACACTCCCAATTTACTCATCCTTTCAAACATTCATTCGCATCTTAGCCCCAAAGGGTAGAAGGGACAGATCCTCACCGCACCACACCGCACGAGGGTCAACTGCGCAGTGCAATCAGTGACATCCGCAGCAGGGCCCGACAGCAGAGCTGGTTTACCCCTGCCACATCATAGACCCATCCCCTTACCCGTACCTGACTTGATTAGCTGTTCAGACCAAATGCGGGAGAATATCCCCACAAGGCTGCGTCATCATTTATTCATTCACAGTTTCTCTCCATTTATTTCTGTCCGGCACAGCCACTCTTCCATGCTCAACAGACATCCTTCTCGCATCCAACGCTCTCTTCACACTATTCGTGGTCTCCCTCTCAGCCTTACACCTCTCACATCAGATCTAGTTATCTTTTTCACCAATCGCTCATTATCCATTCTCTCCATATGCCTAAACCATCGCAACACCTTGTGCTCAACTCGGTCAGCCATCTCCCGAACAACTCCAGTTCTCCTTCGCACTTCATTTCTCACTCAGTCCATACGCGTCACTCCACACATACTCCTCAGACACCTCATCTCCATTACATTCAAACTTTTCCTCTGTGCTACACTCATATTCCATGTTTCAGCCCCATATAACGTAGTCGGTACCACAATACCCTCATACAGCCTTCTCTTTACATCCATTCTAAGCGAAAGACATCTAAACACTTTTTTCATTCCTCCCGGCACCTTTCCTACTTCATTCATTCTAAACTTCACTTCTGCATCTATTCTTCCATCCACAGCAACATGTGACCCTAAATACTTAAAACACTCTACCTCCTCAAGCAACTCACCAATCAAAACTATATTAATCCTCCTACCATGTACTGACATCGTACACTTCATCACTTTACTCTCATTCTCATTTACTTTCAATTTCCTCCTTTCACACACCCTTCCAAACTCCTCTACCAACTGTCTCAATCTCTCCTCTGAATCAGCCACCAGTGCAGTATCACCTGCAAACAGCAGCTGCTTCAGATTCCACTCTCTACCATCAACATTTACCAGGCTCAGACCTCCTCCTAAAACTCTTGCATTCACTTCCCTTACAACACCATCCATATAAATATTGAACAACCAAGGTGACATCACACATCCCTGTCGCAGCCCCACTCTCACGGGAAACCAATCACTCACAGCATTTCCCACTCCTACACACGCCCTTCTATTTACAAAAAAAAAAAAAACTTTTCATTCCTTTTAGTAACCTACCATCAAGTCCATACAATCTTAAAACAGTCCACAAAGCCTCCCTATCTATTTTGTCATACGCTTTCTCTAAATCCATGAATGCCCAAAACACACCCTTGCCTTTCGCTAAGTACTTTTCACACACTTGTCTCACAGCAAACACCTGATCTACGCATCCCATCCCTCTCCTAAAGCCACACTGCCCATCACCAATCACTCCATCTGTACCCTCTCTAACCCTCTTAATTAACACTCTACCATACACCTTACCTACAACACTCAACAGACTTATACCCCTAAAGATAGTACATTCATACTTATCACCCTTGCCTTTATACAACGGGACCACACAAGCACTTGCCCAGTCAATTGGCACCATACCTTTCACAAAGCACACATTCAACAATCTTACTAACCAGTCAACGATAGTCACTCCACCACCCTTCAGGCCCATCCATACCTGCAGCTTTCCCTGTTTTCATCTCCTTTACTGCGTCCTGCACTTCCCCCTTCGTGATCAAAGAATCATTCAACTCTCCCAACACATATATTCCTTGCACCCTTCCATCTGTCACAATCTCAGCCACCCTTTCCTCCTCTACATTTAACAAGCTTTCAAAATACTCTGCCCATCTCTTCCTTACTGCATCCATCTCAATTAACATCATTCCATCCTCTGCTTTTACTCTTCCTTCCCAGACTCTCCCTTTCGCATCCTTTTCACCTCCTTCCAAAACATTTTCTTATTCTGTTGAAAATTCTCAGTGAACCGCCTACCCCACCTCTCATCTGCTGCCACTTTAGCATCACGCCCAGCCCTTCTCGCCCTATTCCTCTTTTCCTTATATCTCTCATATGACACCTTATCCTTCCTCTGCAGCCACACTGCATATGCACGTCTCTTCTCAGCCACGGCCATACATACTTCCTCGCACCACCATTCACTTCCTTTTCTTACACCACCACCCACACGTCTTACACCGCACACCTCTTCCGCATGCCCCACCACAGCACTCTTAAACAACTGGCATTCCTCCTCCACACTGCCATTTTCCTGATCTTTCACTGTGTTCCACTCATCTTTCAATTTCTTCTGATACTCTATCATTTTCTCTCTTTTATCCAACTCACTCACTTTCAAAACCTCCCTGCCATACCTAACTCTCCCAGCTCTCACCCATCTCTTACCTACTCTTAACTTTCCCTCCACCAGGTATTGGTCAGACATACCTCCACCCTCCCCTCTCAAAACTCTCACACCCAACAATCTTCCTATTACATTCCTGGACACAACCACATAGTACATCAATGCTCTATCAACAACCCTTCCACCCTCCTGTCTCACCCATATATGCTTATAAATATCTTTCTTCTCAAACAGGGTATTTCCAATCACCATCTCTCGCTCAACGCACACCCCTCTCATTCGTTCCCCATTTTCATTTCTTCCAGGCACACCATGCATACCAACTACACCTTCAACTGCTACATTTCCCACTCTAGCTTTCAGATCTCCCATCATTATCATATTCACATACGCTCCAAACCTCTGCAGACACTCATCAACATCATTCCAGAAAGAATCCCTCACTTCTTCATCCCTTTCACTACCAGGCCCATATGCACTCACAAACACCCACAACTCACGTTCAAATTTCGCATTCACCCACAACAGTCTCGATGACACCTCCTTCCATTCAATCACACACTGCTGTACTTCCGGACTCACTAACATGGCCACACCTTCTCTTGCCCTTCCTCTATCAACACCTGACAATCTTCCATTCACACTTCCGAACTTAGACTCACCCTTCCCTTTCATCTTCGTTTCACTCAAAGCTAACACATCCAACTTTTTTCTCACAAACATTCTCCGAATCTCCTCCCTTTTAGCCTCAATCGTACTACATCCACGCACATTCATAGACCCAATCTTCAGGGAACGGGGATAACTCAGTCCCCCATCCCTTTCTCTGTCCTGTCTCTTTTTAGGAACTAAAAAGAAAAAAAAAAAAAAAAAAAAAGAGGAGGGGGTCCCTAGTCCCCTTACCCCGCCCCTTTCAGACTCCTTTTACGACACGCAGGGAATACGGTGGCAGTATTCTTCCTAACACAACCTGGCCGCAGAGTAGTATTGTACGAACACCATTTTCTTCTTTACTAAAGTTTCTTGTAATTGCTTTCCTCTTCTTGTTTCTGAAAATCATTCCGCCTCCTTTTTTTCCCACTGTTCCACTTCCTTGTATTTTACTCCTTTCTTATGTCCTCCTCCTCCTCCTCCTAATCTAATATTCTAAACGTGTCTTCCAGGCATCCAATATATAAATTGGATAGGATTTTGTCATCTTATCATAAGAATTTAAAAGATTTACTCTTTGTGAAAGATAAAATGACGTGTGTTGTCCGTGCACCTCGGGGCTTCTCTCTGGCCTTAAATCGCCAGACTTGAAAAAGAATTAATCTTTGGCTAAATCACTTACATTGCTTCTCTTTCCCTTCAGGGTTGGCACAAAGTAAAATATTTTGCCTTCTCATTACATAGGGATGTGCTTAATTGTTGTCATTTCACGTCACCTTCCTCTTTCCTGTTCCATTTCCTTCTCTTGTGTCCCACGCCACGCTGTCTGCTCTCCCTGGGTGTCATTATCACACAAAAACTTCCACCTTTTTCCCTTACAAAGTTACGGAACATGTGATCACATTACCCACCAGTGTACTGTGTGTGTGTGTGTGTGTGTGTGTGTGTGTATGTGTGTGTGTGTGTGTGTGTCACTATTAGAAATGTTTGCGCGCGCGAGTGCGTGTGTGTGTGTGTGTGTGTGTGTGTGTGTGTGTGTGTGTGTGTGTGTGTGTGTGTGTGTGTGTGTGTGTGTGTGTGTGTGTGTGTGTGTGAATGTCTGTCCATTATGTGTATAGAGAGAGGCATGTAATCAATGAAAACCATAGAATGTCTTTACACAGTTTCAAGTCAGTGGACAGTCATTAGCATGTGAAACAGGTAGATGGAACAGGCGGGGTATAGGACGCCTGCAGCTTGCTGAACGGTTATGCAGATGTGGACGCATGCACACTGAGCAGCATGTCATACTAGTCTGGCCTTTAACACAATGTATTAGAAACAGTTTCCAGTTTGTTATGATGGAGGAATTGTTTTATGATAAATTTGCACCTGACGTTCAATGTAAATCATTCATGAGATCCTGATTACCTACAAGGAAGTGGGTCGCTAATGCCGGATCTATGGTTTTGCTTTTCATTTTGATACATTGTGAGCTATCGTAATAATATTTACTTTTCGTACTCGCTCCTCTCCCACTTTTCTTTTGTATCCATCTTTGTTCTTCCTTCCGGTCAGTTCTCTCTCTCTCTCTCTCTCTCTCTCTCTCTCTCTCTCTCTCTCTCTTCTCCGTGTTAACGTAGTGTTATCAGTTCGGCAGATCCTTCATCTCGCTCATTCCGATTACATTTGCACCTGACATTATCTTAGAAGTCAAGGACGTTGAGTCACAACGTAACAATTGCTTTATTTTTGCAGGTAGGACGAGGCAACGAGACGCAGAACCTTGCTATCTCTCTTGTTCTTCGTTCAAGAACGAATCTTTGTTACGATTGGAAAATAGTGGCGTTTTACTTTATGTACCTTAATATATGGTCTTTAGAGCGAATGATTATTGAAGAATGAATGGAAGATCTTGACTGTAGAGGATTGAGTGGTTGACTGAAAATTACATTTACTGTGATAGCAAGGCCTAAGTAGTGACTGCAAGAGACAGATACTGACTGTTAGAGTGGTGACTGTAATAAAAATTGATGGATAAACGGGGAATGTAAAAGAGAGTGAGTGCAAGTGTGTAAAAGAGCTCAAAATAACGAGAGACAAGGGTGAAAGAGAGGGAACGGGAGACAAGGTAAGGGAGTAAGAGTTGGGAGCGCAGGATGAAAACATTTGCACAAGATGGAAGTTGGTACTAACAAAACTTCTTTTATATGACTGGTCTGCAGTTCATCGACCAGGATTATATAAACAGACCATGAACTGACGTTAAAATGAAGAGAGAATACCAGAAGATAGATAGGCAGGTGGAAGGAATAATGTAGAGAGAAACGAGAATGTGAAATATAAATGCAAAAAGATGAAAGAGGAGGAAAGATAGGGAAGCGAAAGTAAAAACTGGGAGAGAAACAAGAATGTGAGGAAAGGGGATAATAAAGAGGAGACATATGAACATGGAGGCAAGGATGAGGAGAGAAACTAGAATGTGAGATCTGAAAAATGAGGAATGGTGTTAGGAACATGAGATTGGTAGGAGGAAAATAATTATAGGTGGTGGTTAGCAGTGAAACGAGTTAGAATGGTGTGGGTGAGAATGGAGAGGAAGATACAGTGGTGGGGGAATGAAGGGAAAGAGAGGTATGGGAAAGTATTAAAGAAAGGAGAAACAAATAGATGGAAGAAGGGAGGTGGAGGGAAGAAGGATGGTTGAAGGAAGAGGGAGAATGGAAGGCGGTAAGAGGGGAGACTGAAGGAAATAGGGAGCGTTAGAGACAGAGGAGGGAGAGGTGAATGCAATATGAAGCATCACAGAGCGGGGGGGGGGGGGCATAGTTGTAGGAAGTAGAGATGAGGAGAAGCTGGGAAAGGGAAAATGAAGGAGTTGGAAGAGAAAGAAGGAAGCATGAGAACGAGTGGAACGAGGAAGAGAAATAAATTTAAGAAAATATATCTAATGTCGCGTGTGTTTTTTGTCTACCACGTTTATGTCATATCTTTCCGTTTATTCCTCCTCAGTGTTCTCGCCAAGGCATACTAGCATCCAAAAGCAGGATAATTATTTTGTATTTTACATTAAGCAATGAGCAGGAACATTCTCTCCGTCTCGAGTTAAAAAAAAAAAAAAATGGAGTAAAACAACGAATTAAGAAAAAGAGCAACTTGGAGTAACACACACGAGCAAAAAGAAACAGTACTAATTGGAGTCATGCAGACGACATAAAAAAAAAAAAAAAAAAAAAGAACAAAGAGGAAAAATTAAAACGATTTTTGGATAAATAGGGAGTAGTTAACTGGATTCGAGGTATTGATATTGGATATAAGTCAGGAGGACGGGTGAGTGAACCCAGTGTGTGTGTGTGTGTGTGTGTGTGTGATATACCTTACTTGGAGGCGTGTTCCGTAACCAACAATCACTTAAATGCCTTTTCGCGGTCGAATTTATAAATTGTGAATCGTGGCGGCGGCAGTCATGAAAAATAACACACACACACACACACACACACACACACACACACACACACACACATATGGGTTCACTTACAAACTGGGAGGGCCTGCAGATCAAAGTTCATCTATAAACATAATTAACTGGCAGTAAGTATAAATTACCCTGTGTAATTAGTGTGTTTTTCTGCACACTTTTGTCATCAGCTGTGTGCTGTCAGAAGAGTACCCATAACCATGTACATGATGGGAAGTGGAACAGTTATACACTATTGTCCAATATATTAATTTCAGAGTGTACTGTGAGCTTAGCAGTAAATATCAATACATGTAACTTTAATCAAATTGGGTCTGAGCATTGCTGTTTCATATACTTTGGTGGGGTATTCTGAGCAATAAAAACAACAGTTTAGTATCGGTATTTTTTGCAATGAGTGACAATAGAAAATATTCATATAAATGATACTTAAAACAGGACTTATAATGAAGTATTTTAAAACATCCTGTTTGTCTGACGTACAATCCAGAAACAAGTATTTCAAGTCAGTATACTTCATGACATGAACGAAACTTAAGTTTAAGGCCATATTTGTCGTAAATTCATAGTGCTTCGCACAATTCGTTATACTGTATATGTTATACTTAAAAATTAGGCCAGCCAGTTTGATGAATGTATTCGTGTAATTAGAGAGCGTAGATTACCAGCGGAAGGAGAATATAAGAGAGTATGGAACAGTGGGTGCAAGGATTGTATGGGTGAGGATGAAAGTAGGTATACAAGCGTGGGCGATTTTATGTGAGTGTGCGCCGACAGAGGACCGAGTGGCAAGAGTGAAAGATGAGTTTTGGGCGAGTGTAGAGGCATGTATGGACAAATTTGAGAGGAGCGAGAGCGTGCTTTTGATTGGAGACATGAATGGCAAAGTTGGGAATGTACGAGTGGATGGAGTGGTTGGTCAGTGGGGAGTGCCAGCTGAAGTAGATGGGAATGGTAGTGCTTTGGTGGACGTCTGTGCTGGTAAGGGGTTGGCAATAGCTAACACCTACTTTCGGCATAAGATGATCCACCGGTATACATGGAGAGTAACGAGGAGGATGGATGGTGAACTTGTTGAACGGAAGGCAATGATAGACTACGTGTGTGTGGATGAGCGAATGAGAAGACAAGTGTTGGATGGAAGAGGGAGGGGGAATGGAGTCTCGGACCATCAATTAGTGATGGCCAAGGAAATGAATGAATGAATGAATAAATGGATCAGTTGGGTCAAGGATTGTGTGGGTAAAGTTGAAAGTTGGAATACAAATGTGGGCGATTGTGTGTGTGTATGCGCCAACGCAAGATCGTGCTAGAAGAGTGAGAGAAGAGTTCTGGACAAATGTAGAAGTGTGCATGGAAAAGTTTGGAAGGAATGAGAGAGTGTTTTTGATTGGTGATATGAATGGTAAAGTTGGGAATGCGAAGGTGGATGGAATAGTTGGTGAGTGGAGTGTGCCTGCAGAGATAGATGAGAATGGGAGTGTGTTAGTGGACATTTGTGCTGGGAGGGAGTTGGTGGTAGCCAATACCCTCTTCAGGCATAAAATGATCCACAGGTATACATGGCGAGTGATGAGAAGGGTGGGTGGTGAACTGAATGAAAGGAAGGCAATGATTGATTATGTGTGTGTGGATGAAAGGATGCGAAGATGTGTAATGGATGCAAGAGTTTATAGAGGTCGGGGGAGTGGACTTTCTGACCACTACTTGGTGGTGGCCAGAATCAAGGTCCAATTAGAATTGAGAAATAGAAGAAGGGAAAGACGAGAGGAAGGAGTAGTTGCAAGGAGAGTGGAAAGGTTACAAGAGGATGAGAAAAAGGCAGAGTATAAGAGAGAAGTGGAGGAACGATTGTGCAAATATGAATTGGAGCAGATGGGAGACGTGGAAGGTGTGTGTAGCATATTTACAGAAGAAATATGTGCAGCATGTGATGTGGTGTGTGGAAGGAAGAGAGGACGGAGGGGGGTGCAAGGAACAGCGTGGTGGACTGAAGAGGTGAAACAGGCTGTGGCACAAAAGAAGAAAGCATACAATGAATGGATGAGAAATAGGGGGGTGGAAGAAGTTGAGAGGCGGAAGAGAGAGTTATATGTAGAAAGAAAGAGAGAGGTGAAAAGATTAGTAAGAGAGAGTAAGTAGAGAGTGGATGAGGAATTTGGTAGGAATTTGAGTGTAAAGTGGAAAGAGGTGAAAAGAGTAAGACAGGGTGGAAGTGAAGTTAGCAGGGGAGTGAAAGATAAAAATGGTAGATTACTAGTGGAGAAGGGAGAAAAAGTGAGCAGATGGAGAGAACACTTTAAGGAATTGTTGAACGTAGAGGATGGAAGTAATGCTAGTATAAGTGGCTGGGGAATGGCTGGGAGAAGGAGGGAGGTGAGAAGACAGGAAGAAATCAGTAGGATAGAAGTTGTGGAAGCAATGAAGAAAGTTAAATCTGGGAAAGCCCCAGGAATTGATGGAGTGTGTGGTGAAATGCTGAAGCATGGGGGAGAGATAGTAGTAGAATGGATGTGGAAGATGTGCAGATTAGCCTGGGAGGAAGGTAGAGTCCCGGAGGATTGGAAGTCAGGTATAATTATTCCCTTGTACAAAGGAAAAGGGGAAAAAGAAGTGTGTGGTAATCATAGGGGCATTTGTCTTCTTAGTGTAATAGGAAAAGTGTATGGTAGGATACTTATTGACAGAGTTAGAGAAAGAACAGAGAAATTAGTTGGAGAAGAACAGGGAGGCTTTAGGAAGGGAAGAGGTTGTGTAGATCAGATATTCATTCTTAGATCTTTAGTGGAAAAGTTTCCAGAGAAGGGAAAGAAGTTGCATGCGGCTTTCATGGATTTGGAGAAAGCATATGACAGGGTGGATAGACAAGGATTGTGGAAAGTGTTAAGAATATATGGAGTAGATGGGAAGTTGTTGAATGCTGTGAAGAGTATGTACGATGGTGCGAAGGCTGCAGTGCGTGTGGATGGTGAACTAAGTGAATTTTTCTCTTTGAGAGTTGGGTTGAAACAGGGATGTGTCATGTCTCCATGGTTGTTCAATCTGTACATGGATGGGGTAATAAAAGAGGTACAAGGTAGGGTAGTGGATGTTGGAGTGGCCCTGGTGAGAGAGGATAGTGTTTGGAAACTCCCTGTACTGTTGTTTGCAGATGATACTGTGTTGTTGAGTGAAGACGAAGGGGAGCTGCAAGGCTTGGTGGATGAGTTTGGGAGAGTGTGTAAGAAACGGAATCTGAAGGTGAATGTAGGGAAGAGTAAAGTGATGATCTTTGAGAGAGGTGAAGTCAGTGAATGTACAGCGAGGTTGGATGGTGAGGAATTGGAAAACGTGAGTACGTTTAAGTACTTGGGTAGTGTGATGAGTAAGGATGGAGGTTTGGAGGGTGAAGTGCTTGAAAGGGTACAGCAGGGAAGAAAGGTTGCTGGTTCTTTGAAAGCAGTGATAAGAAACAGGGAAGTGAGCATGGAAGTGAAAAAGTTACTACATGACAGTATTGTGATACCAACTCTAACGTACAGAAGTGAAGCTTGGATGTTGTTGGAAGGATACAAGTCAAGAGTGAGAGCAGTGGAAATGAGTTATTTAAGAGGAGCCTGTGGAGTCACATGGAGAGATAGGCTAACGAATGAGGATATAAAGGAACGTTGTGGTGTTGATGTGGATGTGATAGGGAGCGTTATGAGGAACACACTGAGGTGGTTTGGCCACGTGGAGAGGATGTAGGGTGAAAGACCGACGAAGAGAGTGTATGTGAGTGAGGTGGAGGGGGGAAGAGGGAGGGGGAGGCCAAGGATGAGATGGAGGGATGGGGTGGAGAGGTATATGAGAGAGGGGGGTGTGAGTTGGGAGCAGGGTAGTGAAATGGCGGGGGACAGGGCGACCTGGAGGCGATTTGTTTGTGGCCACCCCAAACGGGATTGAGGCGTCTGGCAATAGATAGATAGATAGAATAAATGAAAATGTGACATGGCGGCGCAACTGCAGAGGTCATATGCCGCCGAACACAAACATTAAAAGGAAATCAAAAAATTAATGAATAAATAAATAAATAGTCTGTCTATCTATTGCCAGGCGCCTCAATCCCGTTTTGGGTGGCCACAAACAAATCGCCTCCAAGTCGCCCTGTCCCCCGCCATTTCACTGCCCAGGGCGACTTGAAGGCGATAAATAAAATGATGCATAAAACAAAATGATAAAATCAAAGAAACAACCAAAACTAAAACGTGGTGGAAAGATTGAGGTTAAACGAGAACAGTATAAAACACAAACTAAAATATGGTAAAGTCCTACAGTTTGTGGGGAAGGCCGGAACTTAACACAAAGGAGAAGGTGCCTCCTCCCATAGCACAAGCCTCTTCCCCAAGTTCTGAAGAGAGAAGACAAGGTCCGTTGTCGGCTCGGCACCCGGAAAGGTACTGCCAACGAAGGTCCTCAAGACTTGGGCATTTCAAAAGAAGATGTTGCACAATCAAAGGAACCAGACAGTCATCACAATAGGGAGGGGGCGCCTTCTCCATTAAAAAACCATGAATCAGCCTAGTGTGGCCAATCCGAGGATGGGCCAAAGCTGTTTCCCACTGTCGGGATAGTCCCACATACCCTCCATCACCCAGGTTATGACGAATGCTGCAGAGTTTGTTCGCCCCTACTGCATCCCACCTTCTTTGCCGACAGAGACGGACAGCTTCTATAGTGCTTGTACATAAATCCTCAGTTGGGACACGGTAATGGGGAGAGGAAGGGCGAGAGGCAGCAGCTCTCGCCACAGAGTCAGCATGCTCATTGCCTATGACCCCCACATGAGCAGGGACCCAACACATCTGTGCAGAAAATCCGCGTCTGTGTAATAAGAGGAGCCACTCCAAGATAGACAGGACTAGAGGGTGTGATGAGGAGCCACAAGACAAAGCTTGCAAGGCACTGGCTGAGTCACTGAAAATGGTGAAAGAAGCAGGGGGGAAACTAAAAATCAACTCAACTGCAACTAAAATAGCTGTAAGTTCAGCAGTAAAAACAGAGGCGGAAGGAGGAAGACTCCCACCATGGCTTAAATCATGGAAAACTACACCAAAGCCTGTCCCAACGCAGGACTTGGAGCCATCAGTATATACAGGGATCGAGCCACTGTGGGCAGAGGCGTGTTCTAAAAAATAAGACAGAGCTACCTGTTTGGAAAGAGAGGCCTTCCTCTCAGGGAAATAATCACATGGCCGTACTTCTGGGAGAAGCCAGGGAGCTACTCGGGGAACACGCACAGGACGAACAGGAAAAGGCTGAACACCTAACTCCTCCATGCCAGCCCTCACTCTGTACCGAAACAGTTGTGGATAGCGAGGGTGGGTGTTATAAAAGGGGAAAAGAGCGACCTCGGAGACAGCCATACAACTTGGTGAGGAAGGTAGATGGTGAAGGCGGTGCCAACACTGCACTAGTAAGGACTGGCGACGGAGATCTAGTGGCGGTTCATTCGTGTCTACTAATAGACTAGGAATTGGGGAAGACCGGAAAGCTCCAGTTGACAGACGGATCCCAGCATGATGGATTGAATTGAGAGGCTGCAGCTGTGCCTCAGTAGCAGAAGAGTATACCTCACACCCATAGTCCAATTTGCTCCGTACCAAGGCACGGTAAAGGTAGAGCAGGGTGGCTCTATCAGAGCCCCAAGACAGGTGAGATAGAGTCCGTAGGAGAGACAGGGGACGGTGGCATGATAAACGTAATGCACGGATGTGGGGAACCCACGTCAGTCGTCTGTCGAAAACAAGACCGAGAAACCTTGCTTCATCCACACATCGGACCCTGTGGCCATGTAACTTAAGATTGGGGTCAGAGTGGACACCTCTCAAGCGGGAGAAATGTAAGGTCACTGTTTTTGTTGGGGAGAAATGGAAACCATGCATTATGGCCCAATGAGATACGTCGTCTAAGGTAAGCTGCATGCGATGTTCAGCCACGGGCATCCAGGAGACAGCATACCATATAGCTAAATCATCGACATACAGTGAGGCAGACACCCCTTCTGGAATAGAGGACAGAATACCATCTAATGCTATAACAAAAAGGGTCGTGCTAAGGACACTTCCTTGAGGCACACCTTCTTCCTGAGGGTACGAAGGAGACAGAGTATCACCAATTCGAACTCTGAATGAACGGTCATGCAGAAAGTCTAATATAAATAAGGGCAGCCTACCACGCAAACCTAAAGGGTGAAGCTGCTTGTTGATACCAAACCGCCATGTAGTATCATATGCCTTTTCTAAATCAAAGAAGACGCACACCAGATGCTGCTTCCTGGAAAAAGCATCACATGCTACAGCTTCTAGGCGGACAAGTGCATCTGTCGTCGAACGATATTTGCGAAAACCAGACTGACTTCAAGAGAGACAGTCATTCCTTTCGAGGAAATACATTAAGTGTGAATTGACCATCTTTTCAAACACTTTATACAAGCATGATGTAAGGGCAACTGGTCGATATTCTAGAGGACTGGATCCTGTCTTCCTTGGCTTCTGGAATGGCAGGACAACAGCTTCGCGCCAAGAGGTAGGAAGAGAAGAGTCTCTCCAGATTCTATTAAAAAGCTTGAGGGGAAAAGACAGTGCATCATCACCCAGGTGCCGAAGCATTGCATAGGGAATATCATCTGACCCTGGTGAGGTGTCATGACAAAGGGAAAGAGCAGTCTGGAGTTCATGGGAAGAGAAAGGGAGGTTGTAAGACTCCCCCCTCCCAGAATGGAAGTTCAATACCCTAGCCTCTTCAACGTCCCTGTGTCTGGCAAAAACTGGAGTGCTAGCATCTCTACAGCTGACCGCAGCAAAGGCAGAAGCAAAAATATCAGCCACAGCCGCAGGGTCACCAACAGGCTCACCATTTGACAGCAGCACAGGGGATCTGCCTTGTGGGAATTTTCCTGAAATCAATTGTACCCTCTTCCACACTTGAGACACTGGTGTCTTAGAGTTTATGGAAGACGCATAAGCCATCCAAGAGTCTCGTTGGGCCTGTTTGAGGACCCAGCGTGCCCTAGCACCTGCCCTCCTGAATTCGACAAGATAATGCTCTGTTTTGTATCGAAGATAATGTAAAAATGCTGTCTTTTTGGCACGTACAGCAATACTACAATCCTCATTCCACCATGGGACAGGGCGATAGTTATATGTGCCAGAGGTTCTTGGAACAGCGTGGAGGGCAGCAGAATGGATAATAGACGTAAAGAACGAAACAGCTTCATCTATATGTGGAAAGTCTTCTATGGAAACACCAGTAGAAGTCAAGGAAGAAAAGAGGGACCAGTCTGCCTTATCTAACCTCCACCTTGGGAGACGGGAACAAGGACTAGATATTGCTGCAGTAAGGAAGATAGGAAAGTGATCACTCCCATGCAGATCCTTCAGAACCTCCCAGGTGAAATCCAGGAGGCAGTCAGGAGAACATACAGAGAGGTCAATTGCAGTAAATGTATTCGTCTGAGGATGAAAATGCGTAAACTCGCCAGTATTCAGCAGGGAGAGATCCTCGTCCTCCAATAAGGATGCCAATAAATGCCCACGTTGGTTAATTAGACGGTCACCCCACAAAGGGTGGCTACCATTAAAGTCCCCCAGGAGGAGAAAGGGCTTAGGTAATTGTCTGAGGAGGTCTTCAAGGTCTGCTTTACTAACTACTGCACTGGGTGGTAAATAAATGCAACAGACAGTATACCAGCGGAGGGCATACAATTGCACAGCAACACACTGGAGATCAGACTGGAGGTGAACCTGTTGATGAGGGACATTAGCCCTCACCAAAACAGCAACACCTCCAACAGGATCCTGGGTTGGAGATGAGTAAAAAGCATCATACCCAGGTGGTGCATGAGGAGTGGCAAGCCCTACAAGAGTTTCCTGGAGACACACACACAAAGGGGAATAAGCTAGGAGGGTCCGCAGCTCCTCCCAATTACCACACAGCCCTCGACAATTCCATTGTAATATACTGGCTGAGAATGCCATGGTACCCACAGCGAAGGAAGAATGAGGTTGAGGGGTGAGACGACCTTGCCCCTGGCAAGCAACCAGATTTAGATTGCTGCTTAGAACTGCCCTTAGAAAGGGACTGCCTGGCACCGTTATGGTGTACAGTGTGCTGCTCAGCTGAAAATAACCTGGAGGAAGAAGAAGAGGGCCGGACGATGGTTTTCTTCTTTGGCGGGGCAAGAGATGGTTTGGCAAGTGGACCACAAACTGCCCTAGCCGGAATAGAGCAGGCAGTGCCACCACGAGAAGGAGCATAATCAGTAGCGGATCCCACAGTACTGGAATCCTGAGAGGGCAAGGCCTCATGCGGCTGAGCAGGTGCATCAACTACCTGAGGACCACCACTCTCTGGCGGTGGCTGGGTCATCAGCGAGACGCCATCCACAGCCTGCACTTGCCCTGACCCCTAAGCATCCCGAGGAGGAGGAGTAGTGGGCTCCACTGCAGAGATCTTTGGTAGCAGCGCTTCGCTCTCTGAGCACTCTGAGGAGCCACGGCGATGCTTACCTTTCACAGGAAGGACATCAGGAGTTTTGGATGTGTCGAAGCAAGGTGTAGCATCGACACGAGTGTTTATCACAGGAGGAACTGTAGGAACTGGGATGGGGGAGGCACTCCCAGATGCTGGAAGCACCACCACAGAGGGGACACCCCCAGAGATAGGGGGCACCTCCCCAGAAGAAGCACAGCTGCTTCCAGGCTGCACTCCCTCGGTGGAACCCCCCGGCTGAGAAGACCGGGAAGTAGAACCCCGAGAATTTGATGGGGCATTGTGTGATGGCAGGGGCACCTGCCGAGTAGCCTTAGGGCGAGACAACGCAGCAGCGAAGGTAACCCCAGGGCGAATGAACCACTCCCTAACCCTGGCCTTTGCCTCGGAAAAGGAAATTTTCTCCTTTGTTCGGACGGAAATAATCTCATATTCATATTTGTATACTTCACAATCTCTTGAGGAGGCTGCATGTGCTCCTCCACAGTTCAAACATTTAGGGGGTTGAGAACAATCATTCATACCATGAGAAATTCCACCACAATTTCCACAGACCTCAGGAAGGCCAGACGCTTCCCGCCTGCCAGAACGGCGGACATGACCAAATCTTTGACAATAATAGCATCTTCTAGGTCGGGGAACATAAGGTTTAACCTTTAGCTTCCACCACGCAGCAGTGATAACCTCCAGCAAGGTAAGACGGTCAAATGTCAAGATAAGAGTGGGCGTGGGGGTTAAAACCCCATCAACTTTCTTCAAAATTCTCTGTACTCCTACAACACCCTGAGGAGCCAGCCTCTCTAAGAGGGAAGAATCAGAATATGAGATCAAGTCACGAGAATACACAACCCCTCGGGACTGGTTTAGGACCAAGTGACGAGAGGCAGATACAGGATAACCAGTGACCATAGTTAGGGACTGGATGCGTGAACTCTCCTCTTCATTCCTAGTTTCTAGCAATAGAGAACCATCACCCTGCAAAGAGACCGTGGGAGTAAATCCACATGCTGAAACTAGACCACTGTGAATCTGAAAACAATTCAGGTTCTGGAAGGAAGTACCATTATCCATTTTAAGGACTACGTATTTTGTGTAAGAGTTATTAACAAAAACACCAGGTAACACCTCGATAGGAAGGGCATCTTCATTCGCAGTTTTGGCAGATGACCCTGGGGGTACAGGGTCATCGGCCAGAGAGTGACCAGGTGATGCCAACTCTCGCGGCTGGTCACCGACCACACGAGTGGTTAAAGATGTTTGGGATGTATCCATATATACATGCTTTAGACAAAATGGCACTAGGAGCCAAGGGAAACCGCCTACCAGGGAGTGAGGGGACCAAGCGCGGTCTGATGGGAGCGGGGTACCTCGTCCCAAGAGGGTGTCCCCAAAAGGACACCCCCTGATGCGAAAGTTTGCTCCCACCAGTGCAAAGACCCCCTTCCCCAACGCCCCCCAGCCCAGACACCCAACCAACCAACTCGGGACAGCACCGAGGCGATCCCTCTGGAGGGCAGCACCGATGACTCTTATGGGTATCCTACGTTTCGGGCAGCGCTTAGTCAGACCCCTCACCCACAACCCTACCTGCATGGGAGACCCTGCTGGATGTCATTACATCCACGGGCAGGCTTGTGGGATCACAGGGGCACGCAAGCCCCCCCACCATGACAAGGTGGCTGCCCGTGGGGGGGTGATGGCCAAGGTAAAGCTGCAAAGAAAATGGTTGAAGAGACGAAGGGGAAGACAGGAGGAAACAGCTTCTGTGAGAAGAGTGGAGAAGCTGCAAGAGAGTGAGAAAATGGGAGAGTATAAGAGCATAGTGGAAGAAAGAGTGGGAAGATATGAGTTAGAGCAGATGGAAGGGGTGGAAGATGTATGTAAGATATTCATGGAAGAGATAGGCACAGCATGTGAGGTGGTTTGTGGAGTGAGGAGGAGATGCAAGGGTGTGCAAGGGACAGCATGGTGGAATGATGAGGTGAAACGAGCTGTGAAACAAAAGAAGAAGGCATATAGTGAATGGCTAGCGAGTAGAGGTAGGAGGGAAGATGAGAGACAGAAGAGAGATGTATATGTGAACAGGAGAAGGGAGGTGAAGAGACTGGTGAAGGATAGTAAGAAGAATGTGGATGAAGAATTTGGGAGGAATCTGAGTGTGAAATAGAGGGAGAGTAAGAAATTGTTTTGGAAGGAGGAAAAGAAAGTAAGGCAGTGTGAAAGGGAAAATAGTAGGGGAGTGAAAGATAGGAATAATAGATTGTTGGTGGAGAAGAGAGAGAAATAGACAAGATGGAAGGAGCATAATGAGGATTTTTTGAATATAGAAAGTGAGAGCAGTGCAAGTATAAGTGGTTGGAGAATGGCTGGAAGAAGAAGAGTTGAGTGGAGGGAGGAAGAGATCAGTAGGGCGGAAGTAGTGGAAGGAATGAAGAAGATCAAGATGGGAAAGGCCCTAGGAATTGATGGAGTATGTGGTGAAATGCTGAGGTATGGGGGTGAGATTGTTGTGGAGTGGATATGGAAGTTGTGTAGATTGGCTTGGGAAGAAAGTAGGGTTCCAGAGGACTGGAAATCAGGTGTGATTGTCCCTTTATACAAAGGAAAAGAGGAGAGAGAAGTATGTGGTAACCATAGGGGTATTTGCCTTCTTAGTGTGACTGGAAAAATATATGATAGAATACTCATTGATAGGGTTAGGCATATGACAGAGGAGCTAGTTGGAGAAGAACAAGGGGGATTGAGGAAGGGAAAAGGGTTTGTGGATCAGGTATTTGTTCTAAGATGTTTAGTGGAGAAGTATCTAGAGAAGGGAAAGAAAATGTAGGCTGCCTTCATGGACTTGGAGAAAGCATATGACAGAATAGATATGCAAGGTATGTGGAAGGTATTAAGAATATATAGAGTGGAGAGGAAATTGTGTAGTGCTGTGAAGAGTATGTACGAAGGAGCTACGGCTACGGTGCGAGTGGATGGTGAGCTGAGTGAGTTCTTTGATCTCAATGTGGGACTGAAACAGGGTTGTGTGATGTCTCCATGGCTGTTTAATATATACATGGATGAGGTTGTAAAGGAGGTGCAAGGTAGGACAGTGGATGTGGGGATGGGTCTAATGAATGAGGATGAAATTTGGAAGATTCCGGTGTTGCTGTGTGCTGATGATACAGCATTGTTGAGTGAAGATGAATGGGAGTTGCAAGGTTTGGTGAATGAGTCTGGGACAGTGTGTAGGAAGAGGAATCCGAAAGTTAATGTAAACACGAGTAAAGTTATGGTGTTTGAGAGGAATGAAGTAACAGAATGGACAGTGAGGTTGGATGGTGAGGACAGGGAGAATGTGAGTGCATTCAAGTACTTGGGTAGTGTGATGAGTAAGGATGGAACGTTGGGGGATGAAGTGCGTGAAAAGGTACAGCACGGAAGGAAGGTTGTTGGTTCACTGAAAGCAGTGATGAGAAATAGGGAGGTGAGTATGGAAATTAAGAAGTCACTGCATGATAGTATTGTGATCCCTACTCTGACGTATGGAAGCGAGGCGTGGACCTTGCAAGAGGGGAACAAGTCAAGAGTGAGAGCAATGGAAATGAGTTACTTGAGAGGAGCATGTGGAGTGACATGGAGGGACAGGTTGACGAATGAAGAAGTGAAGGAACGTTGTGGGGTGGATGTGGCTGTGGTTGAGAAGATAAAGAGAAATATACTGAGGTGGTTTGGACATGTGGAGAGAATGGAGAATGAAAGACTGACTAAGAGGGTGTATGTAGATGAGGTGGAGGGAGGGAGAGGGAGAGGTAGACCGAGGATGAGGTGGAGGGATGGAGTTAAGAGGTATATGAGGGAGGGGGGCGTGAGCTGGGGGGAGGATAGTCAAATGGTGGGTGACAGCGACTTGGAGGCGTTTTGTCTGCTGCCACCCTTTGCGGGATTAGGGCGTCGGGCTATAGATAGATAGAATAGATAGATTACCAGTTGTACCTGAGGTTGTCAGTATGAGGCATCAAGTGCCGGACATCGAAAAAACATTCATAAATTAGGTCCATTAGAATGTGTGTGTGTGTGTGTGTGTGTGTGTGTGTGTGTGAGAGAGAGAGAGAGAGAGAGAGAGAGAGAGAGGTGGAGGCTAGGACACCGAGAATGTGTTTCACGCACCCACACTGACAGACATAATTAAGAATTAAAACTGAATGCAGTGCATGAAAGCTTTCCAATCCATAATCAGAACAAGCACGAATTTATGTTCAGAGTCGCCGTTCCTGTTTCATTAGTCTTCACTCACTTGTCGCTCTTGTTGAATATTGGAATTGCTGGCGAAGGTTCAGTGCGACTGGACGTGGCTGGTGTCAATATAAGGCTCATGTGTGGCCAGCCAGTACGACAGCCAACCAACCAAACAACAGTTCAGCCAACCAACCAACCAACCATTCACCAACCATTCAACCAACCAACTAGTTACCCAACCGACCAGCCAATCCCTATGGACATGCTGAATGGCAGATGTTCGGACAGTCATAGTCACAGTCTTCTCCTTCGTATCGTGAAAATCTTTTTCGTATCACAAAAGTCTTCTGTCTTTAATGCTTATACTTGTTCAGTACTTTCCCAGGTCAAGGTTGCTGCAGTCGTGTCCATTGTCGTATATTTTGGCATGTTTGTGTTCCACCCACCTCCTGGCAGTTTTATATTCTCACCCAGTTTGTTGCCTGTTAAGTTGTGTATAAGTCACTTCAAAATAATGTTATGTGCACAGCTGCCGACAGCGTAGAGATTAGCTTTAGGTGTGTGTGTGTGTGTGTGTGTGTGTGTGTGTGTGTGTGTGTGTGTGTGTGTGTGTGTAAAACTAGTTACACCCAGTGACTCAAGATGTTCCGAGTCTCACATTAATACTATGTTATCTTTCACTAAGAGATCAGTGGAAGACTTGAGGACGCTGTATTGCTGGAATTTCAAATTTATTCTGTCACCGCTCTCATTTAATGTTTATTTTCATAACTTTTCTCATTTCTTCTTAATGTTTATTATGGGTCCCTTCCTGTCATTTTAAATCTTTTGTAGTTCACTTCTTTTTCTTTTTGTCGGTTGCAGTTTGTCGTGTCACCCAAGGTACTGAGGATGTGATTTTGGCAGTCCTTCAGTCTAACCAGCCCGCCTTCTCATTTCACTCATTTTTACCCTTCCATGTTCATTCGTGTCATAATTACCTCGCCCGGACGGAGTCCGACGGGGTATTGTTTTTGGTCGAGTTTGTTTGTTTGTTTCTTTGTTTGTTAGCAGCATTACGGAAAATTGGCCACATGAATTTACTTGAAACTTTCAGGATATGTGAGCACTGCTCCCCAAAGAAAGTGATAAAATTATGGAGGTAATCGAGTGAGCGTGAAATGTTAAAATCAAGGTCACCAATTTTCAGAGGGCAATAAGCTGAAAACGGTTGAAGATAGCGATACTATTAGGAACATACAGGGACTCGTCATTAACTTGGCACCAAGACCATTGACCTTGAATGACCTTGGAAGGCTAAAATAAAGGTCAAGGATATTCAGAGAGCTATAACTTGAAACTGGTTGAAGATAGAGAGATATTTACTATTAACAACATGCAGTAAACCTAATATGGGTTGTAATTTGGTATCTTGACCTTTGACTGTAAGTGACCTTGAATGGCCGAACTCAAGGTCATGGATATTCAGGGGACTGTAACTCAAAACTTGTTGAAGATAGAGATATTACTGTTACCAAGATATAGCAAGTCTCATATGGGCATTCATTTGGCAGCATGACCTTTATCCTTGCGTGACCTTCAAAGGTCCAATGCAAGATCATTGATTTTCAGAGGGCGTATCTTGAAAATATTTGCTCCTTTACCTTAGACTTTAACCCATTAACTCCCAGGGTTCCTGTGTGAGGGATTTAGCTGGAAGGGTCCTAAGCATACTGCCCTCTGCCTATTGGCTCATAGTCGAGAAGCTCGTAGGTCCCTACCTCGAGGTTCTATCCTTTATTAACTTTTGAAAATGCTCAGTTCCGTACTATATTGAGGACGTTAGGCACAAATGGGCTTATTGTGCACTAGCACTAAATGGCAGAAACGAGTCAGTATTTAGCAGCAATAAAATAACAGCTGTCAGGCAAGGTTTCTTGTGCCTTGCACCACTTGTTATTTTTTTTGTTTCATCGTTTATTTCTGGGCACGGTACTTTCCAAACTCCATAACTTTCCTTTTCTTAGGGCCAGGGGGAGCGGGACAGAGAAGGGAAGGGGGTAAGTCCATCCTTCACTGAAATACTGACACACAGTTCGTTACGAAAAGTTCCTTGACTGATGGACAGATAGGTACTTGACGGATAGGTACACCGAACCGCGAGATTCTGATATTGTGTTACACACTGCTTTCAAAAGAGTGAAAATACCCCTCCTCTCTTTCTCTCTCTCTGTCCTATCTGCTGTGTGTGTGTGTGTGTGTGTGTGTGTGTGTGTGTGTGTTTTCTTTTTCATTCATCCACTTATATCCGTTCTCTTCTGTGGCACTACCATCATATTACTCTCTGTTATTATTCATTACAACTTAATTAAGACTTCCTCCTCTCTCCCTTCTTCCATATCTCTTTCTTCCCCTGTAATTAGTCCCCTACCAGTCACACCGGTCGGGGAGTATAGATTTGCACAGTTCCTCCAGAGAATACCAGGTCAGTCCACGAGGGAACTAAAACTGGTGCCTAGCCGTGTATGACGTCACTAGGCCTGCTGTCTCAGTTTGACCCAAGCCACCACACTGATCGGGGGATAAATGCAGAAAAGCATATATATATATATATATATATATATATATATATATATATATATATATATATATATATATATATATATATATTAATAAGCCTACTATAGCTTAAGAATGTTGATAAAAAAATTGTATGCCTAAGTTATGGGGATAAATTCAGGAAAGCTTATGTATGGAGATAAATGCAGCAAAGCATATTTATTAATGAATCTAATTTTATTAATTATATATATATATATATATATATATATATATATATATATATATATATATATATATATATATATATATATATATATATATATATATATATATATATATATATATATATATATATATATATATATATATATATATATATATATATATATATATATATATATATATAATATATATATATAGGTTAAAGAACATGGTTGTGGTTTACTTTCGACCACTGAGTGAGTGTGAGCTGATCCCTTGAGAAAGAGAGCAGGGGAAGGGAAGGATTTAAGAAAGGAGGTGAGACAAACTCATTAGTAAGGAAGGAAGGGCGTGCGGCGTTTGTAAAGAAATTACTGCATTTAGGTGAAAAGTATGATGGAGTGGTGTGAGAGGAGAGGAATAGGATGGAAGATAGAGGAAGAAGTAAGGGAATAGGGAAAAGGGAATGGAGAAGGGGAAAGAAAAGGAGGAATGAAGGAAAGATAAATTGAGACCACACACACACACACACACACACACACACACACACACACACACACACACAAACCTTTCAGTTATGTAAACCGGCATTTATAGAAAATAAGTATAGACATACATAAATGTGCAGTGCAGTATATTGTATGTATTGATAAGAATGAAACTAGAGTGAGAGAGGAAAGAAAGAGAAGGAAGGAAAGAACAGAGTAAGGGAAGGAAATACATGAAGGAATGAGAGAAGAGAATGAAGGAGAGAAGATAAGGAAAGGGAGGAGGGAACTGTTGGGAAATGAAGTACAGAAGGGAGCAATGGTATGGGGAAAGAAAATGACGAAGGTGGACAGGACAGACTAAGAAAAGTAATAAAAGAGAAAGATTTGAGGAGATAAAGGAGAGGGAAGGAGAAGCAGGCCAGCTGTCATCAGGCCTACTGACGTCATCACGGACCCACCCATGTGCATGCGGTCTGGCCTCGTATTCCTTGGATCTTGGTTCCTTCAGTATGTCCGTACGTTAGTCACTCCATCCGCAATTTAGTTTTCGCTCTATAATTTCCACATGCATGGACAGACTTTGATATAACTTCACACAGTTGTTCCCCATAACATGACGGTGTGTTGCCGGAACAACCAGCCATCTATTCCTAAAGTCAAACTTTGGGCCCAAACAAGATCAGGTGCTGTCATACTTAACAGCCATACCACATAATATATGGTTATCATCCAGGAGGGGACTTTGTATTGCATGGCAATACGTCATTCACTTGTTATTTTCATATCATTTGCCAAAAGGCTGAAGTAGTGTTTTGATGTACTTGCAGACTAACATGTAGAAAAAGACAAAGAAACTGCTTGTACAACACTTACCATACTTTCCCGGTTATCTCCTTTTCTCATCTTGCTTTCTTTTCTACTCTCTCGAACATTATAACTCCAGTACACTCTACCTCCTCCCCTGTCCTCTCCTCTCCTGTGCTTCTCTCATGATAATGTCCCAAGTCCCATGCTAATAGGGGAATGAGCTTAGTGACCACACATGTATCTATGATAATGGAAGAGTGTTAATGAGAATTCTCTCTCTCTCTATCTAATGATGCCACTCAAGATCAAACATGTGTGTGTGTGTGTGTGTGTGTGTGTGTGTGTGTGTGTGTGTGTGTGTGTGTGTGTGTGTGTGTGTGTGTGTGTGTGTGTGTGTGTGAGTGTGTGTGTGTGAGTGTGTGTGTGTGTGTGTGTGTGTGTGTGTGTGTGTGTGTGTGTGTGTGTGTGTGTGTGTGTGTGTGTGTGTGTGTGTGTGTGTGTGTGTGTGTGTGTGTGTGTCTGTGTCTGTGTGGTGAAGATGGGCTCCCTCCTGTTACCTTATACTCTCAACAACCCCTCATGAATCATCGCTGTGATGTGGGTCACCTCTCTCTAGTGGAGAGTCTGGCACTGCACAGCATTAAATGTATGACTCCCTCACCCCAGGTTCACCCTTCCCTAGTGGAGAGTCCTGCACAGCATTGCACTGACTCCCTCACCCCAGACGCGAGTCCGGTACTGTACTGCATTGACTCCTTTCCCCCTGATGCACCCTTCCCTAGTGAAGTCCGGCACTGTACTGCATTAAATGTATGTCAAAAATAATTACTCAACAAAGGACATTACAGTATTTGTGCCGGCGTCTTGTTTTTAAAACGTGGGATATCTATAACCTTAAGTGTTTATTTGTATTCCATTTCAAAAGGTAGGAGTTGGCGTAGTCTTACAGTAATATGATGGCAAACTCAGGCTCTATATAGTCTTTGTATGCTGCCTGGTTATTTTTTGCGTATATTTATCGCTCATTTTTGTCAAATACATACTTACACTATTCGTTTATATATAAGTGATGAAGCGTCTGGAATCACTTTGGTTTTGATCTTTCATTACGTTGATTAGCTTTGTCTGTCATTTTAGGTTCTTGAGACGAAATGAGTGGCTTCACGACCTCCTGGGAGAGAGTTTCAACATACTTCAACTCGTCCTTATAACTAATGCTGCTTATGTTGCTAACCTTTCCTCTCGATTGGGCTCCTCCGATCACAACCTTATTACGTTAGCCTGTTCTATCTCTTCAGTGCGGCCTAAATGTCTGTTGTGGCACTTTGGAGCTGATGATTGGAAGGCCCTCAGGCAGTACTTCCCCTGATTGTCCCTGGAATGATTATTGCTTCCATGACAGGGAGCTGTCTGAGTGTGCCTGCCCATGATGGAGATTATTTCCCTCGGGCATACGAATAGAAGCATACAGTCCTTTCTCATATGCTTTGACTAATGCAAAAAAGGATTGGTTAATCACGCTTGTTCTAATGCTGTCCATTACTAGAAGAAGGCCTATAAAAGGTACCGGAGCCAACCCACCCCTGAAACACATCCATTTTATGTTTCTTCCTGGGATCGTGCTAAGTCTGTTCTTCGCTCTGCTAAAAATGATTTCATCTGTACTAAATGCTCACAACTCTCCACCTCGAATTCTTCCCGCTCCTTCTGGCACCTTGCCAAAAACGTGTCTAACAACTTTACCTCATCATCCTTCTCTCTCTTTTTCTACGCTGATGGCTCTGTAGCTATTTCTTCTACTGACAAAGCAGATCTCTCTGCTCAGACTTTTTCCTCCATTTCCACCTTAGACGTTTCCGGTGCTGTTCCTCCATCACTTCCCCTCTCTGACTTCCTTATAGTTAGCATTAAAAGTTCTTCAACTGATGTATTTTCTGCCATCACTGGCCTCAGTATTAACCCGTACCCTCCCGATATCGTACGACAGTATATGGTAGCTGCCATGAACCCACCGTCGTACACTGTACGATTCGCAATTGCAAGGCACACTGAGTGCACATTTTTCAAATTTCGAGGGTGATTTGTGGCAGGTAGACGTAAACGCACAACTCCCTTTTGACTCTCGTATTAACAGTTTGTAGAGAGTCAAACTAGGATTTGTGGGTTTATATTGTCAACGTTACTTTAATCCTTGTTGGTTTTCCATGTTCTCCAGCAATCCTTCCTTCTTTGCTTACTTTTTTTTTCAGCAATTCCTAGACCCCATTTTTAAGTTCTATTTTTTTTATTTGCCTAGTTTGCTTATTTTTATTTATAATTCATTTATGAATTAAACAAAATTCTTGCATTTCAATTAATATTAAAGCTTTTATGTTATGACATTAAACACTTGGCATTGTCTAATACTTGATAAATTCTGGTCTTCATTTTGTTTACTAGACCTGTGAAGCCTATTACCGTGAACATTGTTTCAGAATCTACGTATTATGCAAACTGATTAAACAAAGATAATTTTTAAGTAGTTGCACTGAGTAAAATCTGGAATGCTTCATATTCAAACTGATTACAAAGACAGAATCAAAATATGCTGCATAATAGTAGGTCATTTTTTTTTATTTTTCTGTGAAATTGAAAATGCAACATTACTACATTAGTTACAGTAATAATTGATATAGGAGGCACTTCTTGTGCCTCCCCATGTCCTATTCGTCCCCTTCCTATGTTTCTTGGTCCCCCTCCTCCATCTCTTCCTCTCCCCCCTCCTCTGCACCCCCATGCAGTTGATTTGTGAAATGATTACTGTCGCGATGAGTTCCAATACCGTTGAGAAACTGATCCAAGTTTGGCGTTAGTTCGCTTTAGGAAATGGTCACACTACCACAACTATCACACCGGGGTCACTTCCAATTAGAGAGCAAAGCACAAACCCGGGCTTTTCAGTTGTTGCACGTGACGTCTACATACAAGCCTGCAGGGACTTCAGGGATGAACTAAAAAAGCTAAATATAGCCTTGAGTTAAGAATTAAAGTAAATGTGTACAATCGCACCGGCACGTGTTACTTAAGCAAAGACTTTCCCACAGTGGCGTTTCATTGCCAGCGGAAGTAAACTACAAGGTAATGTTTTCCCCTTAGTAATAATGTAGTGCAATATAAAATCTAATATAGTCACGGTGCTATAATAATGATACACTATTGATACTTGACTGCAGTTCCATAATTGAATGGCTTTTCACGTGCAATGACGTAGGGGAATCTGTATGTATCTGGAAGGTGGATCATCATCTTTCGAGTAGGTGTTTTAAAATAGGTCATGGATACGCACAGTGACCCATTAAGTACGACTGGATAGTTTTTATCCCGAAATATCGAACAAATTTTCTTGTAGACCTGTGAAACAATAATACTGAAATGAACAAACTTGCAAATTTCAGATGTACCAAACTTCCCTATAACACTTCTTTTCCATATTGTCAATGTTTGGCTGACCTAAACTATTGAAAAGGAACAGTTTGGATGTTGTTTCCAGAATAAGTTTGCTTACTAAAACGGTTTTTAGGTGACTGTTCCGTTAGGGTTTTCAGCAGATTCCTGGGCGATCCCTATTGTGAACCACTACCGTGGTTCATGATTTGAAGGTGGTATTTTGACCAATATATTTTCTTATCTACTTTAATACTGTTTCCTCTCTCCTTTACCAGTCTGTGTTATTAATATTTATGATGATTATTAATAACTATTATCATTATAATTATCATTATTATTATTAATATTATTGTTATTATAATTATTATCATTATTATTATTATTATTATTATTATTAATATTAATATTATTATTATTGTTATTATTATTGTTGTTGTTATTGTTGTTGTTATTGTAGTTATTGTTGTTATTGTTCTTGTTATTGTTGTTTCTGTCTTGTTGTTCTTGTTCTTGTTCTTGTTGTTATTGTTATTGTTTTTATTGTTATTGTTGTTATTGGTTTAGTTATTGTTGTATTTGTAATTGTTGTTACTGCTGTAGTTGAAGCTATTGTTGTAGTTATTGTTTTTGTTATTACTGTTTTTGTTATTACCGTTACTGTTATTGTTATTGTTATAGTTATTATTGTTATTGTCATTCTTAATATTGTTATTGTTATTCTTAATATTGTTAGTCATTCTTATTATCGTTATTGTTATTCTTATTTTTGTTATTCATAGTTATTATTGTAATTCTTAATGTTATTCTTGTTATTATTGTTATTCTTATTGTTATTATTGTTATTTTTATTGTTATTGTTAGTCATTGTCATTATTGTTATTGTTATTATTATTGTTATTGTTGTTTTTTTATTGTTATTCTTGTAACTTGTTGTTCTTGTTGTTATTGTTATTCTTGTTACTGTTGTTGTTCTTGTTGTTATTACTGTTGTTCTTATTGTTGTTATTGTTATTGTTGTCACTGTTATTGTTATTGTTATTATTATTGTTGTTATTGTTACTGTCGTTATTGTTTATTATTGTTGTTATTGTTATTGTTATTATTGTTATTGTTATTCTTGTTATTCTTGTTATTTTGTTAGTTGTTATTTTGTTATTGTTGTTATTGTTGTTGTTGTTATTGTTGTTAATGTTGTTGTTGTTATTGTTGTTGTTATTGTTGTTATTCTTGTTATTCTTGTTGTTATTCTTGTTTTGTTATTATTGCTCTTACTGTTGTTCTTATAGTTGTTGTTGTTGTTCTTATAGTAGTTGTTGTTCTTATAGTTGTTGTTGCTCTTATAGCTGTTGCTCTTACAGTTGTTGTTCTTGTTGCTGTTGTTCTTATTGTTGTTGTTCTTAGTAGTTGTTGTTATTGTTGTTGTTGTTGTTCTTATAGTTGCTGTTCTTATAGTAGTTGTTATTGTTATTGTTGTTGCTGTTCTTATTGTTGTTGTTGTTGTTCTTATTGTTATTGTTGTTCTTATTGTTTTTGTTGTTGTTGCTGTTTTTGTTATTGTTGTCGTCGTCCTCCTCCTCCTCTTCCTCTTCTTCCTCCTCCTCCTCTTCTTCCTCTTCCTCATCTTCCTCCTCCAAATCTTCTTCTTCCCCTTCTTCTCCTTCTACCTCTTCTTCTTCTTCTTCTAATCCTCCTCCTCCTTTACCTCCTCTTCTTCTTATTCTTCTTCCTCCTCCTCCTCCTCCTCCTCCTCTTCCTCCTCCTTTTCCTCCTCTTCTACTTCTTCCTCCTCCTCCTCTCCTCCTCTTCCTCCTCCTTTTCCTCCTCTTCTACTTCTTCCTCCTCCTCCTCCTCCTCATCTTCTTCTTCCTCCTCCTCCTCCTCCTCTTCTTCCTCCACCTCCTCTTCCTCCTCCTCTTCTTCTTCTTCCTCCTCCTCCTCCTCTTCATCTTCTTCTTCTTCTTCCTCCTCCTCCTCCTCCTCCACTTTCTCTTCTTCTATTTCTTTTTCCTCCTCCTCCTCCTCCTCCTCCTCAACGCGGCACGTCCAGGAACAGTAACCTTAACGTAAATACCCACAAAGTCAGATCACCAATTGTTTGGAACGGAATTAGAGTCTCCTATGTTAACGCACGTAGTCTACGTAACAAGTTTGAGGATTTAGAATCACTAATTTACCTAGAAAATTATGACATCGTTGGCATTACAGAGTCCTGGATTAACACATCTGACCGTGACTTTCTAGCGGAATACTCATTAAGAGGGTACAATATTTTCAGCTGTGAGCGACCACATCGAGCTGGTGGCGGTGTTTTACTATATGTGAAAGCTAGTCTCCACCCCCTTGTGCTATTCAAACCCAGTAGTACCAACACAGATGCCAGTTATGTTCAGCTAAGTATTAAATCACACAAAATAAATATATGTCTCGTCTATCGTCCTCCAGCACAGTCAACTGAGACAGATGAAAAACTTTATGATGAAATTACGGAAATTTGTTGTCAAGAGGATAGCGTAATTTTTGGAGACTTTAATCTACCAGTAACAAAGTGGGGTGAACCACTGACGGCACACTCAGGACAAGAGCTCTATACGAATCTTCAAGAAAGCGCCCTTTCCCAACACGTAGAATACCCAACGAGAGGAAACAATATCCTAGACATCATCTTGACAACAAATGATAACCTAGTCAACAAAGTTGAAATAGGACCTGAGTTTAGTTCCAGTGATCATCGAATTATACAGCTTAATAATACTACTGAAAAAGTAAATGAAACGGAGAGAAAAGAAAAGGTCCCAGATTATCATAAAGCTAATTTCAGCAGGCTCAGAGCTCTACTTGCAACTGCAGATTAGAATCAAATGTCTGAAACCGATGACATAAACCAAGCATGGGAAATATTCACCAAAAAATTTAATGAAGTGGTAAAGTCATGTGTGCCACTACATAACAGACGTCCAGCAGGAAATAGTAAACCACAGTTGTGGTCCAGTGAAATTAAAAGTAACTTAATAGCCAAAAAACAGGCATACCATAAATATAAAACTACACAAAATAATGATGATAAATTACAGTACGATAATCTACGCCACATATCGAAAAGACTTATTAAACAAAGCAAAAGAGCACTGGAGATCCACATTGCTAATACGTGCAAATCAAATCCTAAAGAATTTTACAGTTACATTAGAAAGAAAAAGGTTATGACTACATCAATAGGTCCTCTAGAAACAAACAATGGCAAACACACTGAAAATGAGGTCGAAATGGCAAACATTCTTAACGATTACTTTGCGTCTGTTTTTACAGTAGAAAACACCACCAGAAACCTGCTGCTACTCACAAACCAAGCAAATAGCACAGTCCTTAGTAACTATGCTATCCATAATAACGATATCCTTTCAGCCATAAATAGTACGAACATAAACAAAACCCCTGGCCCCGATAAAATATCACCGAGAATTCACAAAGAAGCAAAACATGAGTTACTGCTACCACTCCCTGTCTTATTCAATAAATCACTAAGTACTAGGAAAGTTCCATGCAAATGGAAACTAGCAAATGTAACACCAATTTTCAAAAAAGGAAATGAGTCGCACCCAGGAAATTACAGACCAATCAGCTTAACATCAGTAGTGTGCAAGATAATGGAAAAAAATCATAATAGATAAAATAGTTACTTATCTAGAAGAAAATTATATAATTAAAGACTTGCAGCATGGATTCAGACATTGTCGTTCATGCTTAACTAACTTACTGGACTTCTTCCATGATGTTTACAAATCATACGATGACTCAAGAGCAGTAGATATAATTTACCTCGACTTTCAGAAAGCATTTGACACTGTCCCTCACAAGCGTCTCATGAGAAAAATAGAAGCACATAGAATAAAAGGGAATATGCAGAAATGGTTACAAGACTGGCTTTCAGACCGAAAACAGCGAGTTGTGATAAACCGAAAGGAATCCAAATGGCGTAATGTGATCAGCGGCGTTCCCCAAGGCTCAGTACTAGGACCGATACTTTTTATTATATATATTAACGATATTGATAAGGGTCTAAATTGTAAAGTATCCAAATTTGCAGATGATACTAAAATAACCAGTAGAGTCACTTCAAAATTACGGTGGCAGAAGTAACAAAATGACATTAATACTTTAGGAAGCTGGGCAGAAAAATGCCAAATGAAATTCAACAGAGTAAAATGTAAAGTACTTCATATTAGAAGTAACAACGTCCATACGAACTACAAAATGAACAATATTCAGTTATCAGGTACAGACAATGAAAAGGATCTTGGTGTGATAATATCAAATGACCTATAACCAAGCAAGCAGTGTTCCGAGGCGGTTAATATTGCAAACAAGCTGGTGGGTTTTATTGGAAGAACTTTCGAGTTTAAATTGGAAAAAGTCATACTTGCCTTGTACGACTCACTAGTGCGCCCCCATCTTGAGTATTGTGTGCAATTCTGGTCTCCGTACTACAGAAAGGACATTGAAAAATTAGAGAAAATTCAACGAAGAATCACAAAAATGATACCACGACTTAGAAACAACATATGAGGAACGCCTTGAAGAACTTAAATTATTTAGCCTAACGAAGCACAGGTTAAGAGGGGACCTTATTGAAGTTTTCAAAATCATGAAGGGATATGACAATTTAGACATGAATAAATATTTTGATATAGGCCGGTCGAGTCAAACCAGAAGTAATGGCTGCAAAATTATGGGGAAGCGATTCCAATCCCACGAAGCTAAATACTTCTTCTTTAACAGAGTTGTAAATATCTGGAACTGATTACCCTCAGATACCTGAACAGTATCTCAACTGAGACATTCAAAACAAAATTAGACAAGTATTTGCACGAGAATCCTCAGCTGACTCTTTTTCTGTCCGAATAACTTGCTTTTATAGCCATGGTACATGTAAGTTCATGCCCCTCTTGTCGACAAGACACCCCGTAAACAACGTACCCATACATAGTGTTGCGTCACGTTATTATACATTTTTCAATTTACAGTGCAAACAAAGCAATATAAGCACAGATTTCGATCTGCACGTATAACCCTGAGTTAACGGTCACTACTCTTACTTTCGACCTGTGATGGGCTGTGGATCACTGAGGGTCCCTGTTAGTCAAAAAACCACCATCGGGATTTTTTTAATGTACCAGAAGTCACTGCTTCAGGATGAAACTTGTGTACTTGTCCCATATGGGAGAGTTCCTTGTGTCAGTGGAGTGAACGGAGCTAGGGCCTGATTGACTGCTTCCTACCTTATAAGCGCCAGGCAAGTCTGCCGCACCACCCCTAAACATCCACATTGTACAGTCCCCTCGTGTCTATAGGACACCTCATAAACTTAACATAGCGTCACGTCACGTCATTATACTTTTTTCGATTTACCCAAAGGAAATGAGGTAATATACAGTAAGCACAGATTAGAATCTGCACAGATAACCCTGAGTTAACGGTCACTACTTTTACTTTCGACCTATGATGGGCTGTGGATCACTGAGGGTCCCTGGTAGTCAAGTGACCACCATCAGGATTTTTTTAATGTACCAGGGGTCACTGCTTCAGGATGAAACTTGTGTACTTGTCCCACATGGGAGAGTTCCTTGTGTCAGTGGAGTGAACGGAGCTAGGGCCTGATTGACTACTGCCTACCTTAAAAGTGCCAGGCAAGGCTGCCGCACCACCCCTAAACATCTACTCTGTGCATTGCACATCCACACTGTGCACTGTGCAGTCCCCTCTTATCTAAGACACCAGTCTTATACTGTATATATTTCAATCTCCCCAATGCAAAGAAAGCAATATAAGGACAGATTAGTATCTGCACAGATAACCCTGAGCTAACAGTCACTACTCTTACTTTCGACCTGTGATGGGCTGTGGATCACTGAGGGTCCCTGTTAGTCAAGTGACCACCATCAGGATTTTTAAAATGTACCACGGGTCACTACTTCAGGAGGAAACTTGTGTACTTGTCCCACATGGGGAGTTCCTTGTCTCAGTGGAGTGAACGGAGCTGGGGCCTGATTGACTGCTGCCTACCTTAAAAGCGCCAGGCAAGGCTGCCGCACCACCCCTAAACATCCACATTGTAGAGTCCCCTCGTGTCTATAGGACATCTCATAAACTTAACATACCGTCACGTCACGTCATTATACTTTTTTCGATTTACTCAAAGCAAATGAGGTAATATACAGTAAGCACAGATTAGGATCTGCACAGATAACCCTGAGTTAACGGTCACTACTTTTACTTTCGACCTGTGATGGGCTGTGGATCACTGAAGGTCCCTGGTATTCAAGTGACCACCATCGGGATTTTTTTTAATGTACCAGGGGTCACTGCTTCAGGAGGAAACTTGTGTACTTGTCGCACATGGGAGAGTTCCTTGTCTCAGTGGAGTGAACGGAGCTAGGGCCTGATTGACTACTGCCTACCTTAAAAGTGCCAGGCAAGGCCGCCGCACCACCCCTAAACATCCACTCTGTGCATTGCATATCCACACTGTGCACGGTGCAGTCCCCTTTTATCTAAGACACCAGTCTTATATATTTTTCAATCTCCCCAGTGCAAAGAATCAATATAAGCATAGATTAGGATCTGCACAGATAACCCTGAGTTAACGGTCACTACTCTTACTTTTGACCTGTGATGGACTGTGGATCACTGAGGGTCCCTGTTAGTCAAGTGACCACCATCGGGATTTTTTTTTTTAATGTACCAGGGGTCACTGCTTCAGGAGGAAACTTGTGTACTTGTCCCACATGGGAGAGTTCCTTGTCTCAGTGGAGTGAACGGAGCTAGGGCCTGATTGACTGCTGCCTACCTTAAAAGCGCCAGGCAAGGCTGCCTCACCATCCCTAAACATCCACACTGTGCAGTGTGTAGCTTCCACGTTATGTCCACAGACTTCCCATTAACTCTATGTACCGATTTATAATGTCATGCCGTAACTATTATTTTATTTGTTTACTTTCTCTTTCAGGTTACTCAATCGGGTAGCTTATAGATAAAGTATTAAAGAATGTGACTTCTCCTTTCCAGTGTTTCTTATAAAATTTCCATGTCAGTTTTTCCATGGTGCATGGTGGTTTTTCTCACTTTTTCGTGGAGGGTTTGGTGGTGGGGGAAGCCTTCTTGCTTTACTATCCTTATCCTTCAGCATGTGGAGTTAGATCTTGTAGTCATAGTTTTCTCTGTAACAAGCAGCCTCTAAAGGACCATAAGGTCTGTTGCTGTTTGCTTTCCTGTGTAACCCTAAGTGTAATCCTCCTCCTCCTCCTCCTTCTCCTCTTCTTCCTCCTCCTCCTCCTCTTCTTCCTCCTCCTCCTCCTTCTCTTCTTCTTCCTCCTCTTCTTCCTCCTCCTCCTCCTCTTCCTCTTCCTCCTCCTCCTCTTCTTCCTCCTTCTCCTCCTTCTCCTCTTCTTCCTCCTCCTCCTCCTCCTCCTCCTCCTCCTCCTCTTCTTCTTTTTCTTCTTCCTCCTCCTCCTCCTCCTCCTCCTCCTCCTCCCCCACTTCCTCTTCTTCTTCTTTTTCCTCCTCCTCCTCCTCCTCCTCCTCCTCTTCCTCCTCCTCCTTCTCCTCCTCTTCCTCCTCCTCCTCACCATAAATATAAAACTACAGTAAATGATAATGATAAATTACAATACGAAAATCTACGCCGCATATCGAAAAGACTTATTAAACAAAGCAAAAGAGCACTGGAGATCCACATTGCTAATACTTGCAAATCCAATCCTAAAGAATTTTACAGTTACATTAGAAAGAAAAAGGTTATGACTACATCAATAGGTCCTCTAGAAACGAGCAGTGCAAACACACTGAAAATGAGGTCGAAATGGCAAACATTCTTAACGATTACCTTGCGTCTGTTTTTACAGTTGAAAACACCACCAGAAACCTACTGTTACCCACAAACCAGGCAAATAGCACAGTCCTTAGTAACTGTGCTATCCATAATAACGATATCCTTTCAGCCATAAATAGTACGAACTTAAACAAAACCCCTGGCCCCGATAAAATATCACCGAGAATTCTCAGAGAAGCAAAAAATGAGTTACTGCTGCCACTCTCTATCATATTCAATAAATCACTAAGTACTGGGAAAGTTCCATGCGAATGGAAACTAGCAAATGTAACACCTATTTTCAAAAAAGGAAATGAGTCGCACCCAGGAAATTACAGACCAATCAGCTTAACATCAATAGTGTGCAAGATAATGGAAAAAATCATAAGAGATAAAATAGTTAATTATCTAGAAGAAAATAATATAATTAAAGACTCGCAGCATGGATTCAGACATCGTCGTTCATGCTTAACTAACTTACTGGACTTCTTCCATGATGTTTACAAATCATACGATGACTCAAGAGCAGTAGATATAATTTACCTCGACTTTCAGAAAGCATTTGACACTGTCCCTCACAAGCGTCTCATGAGCAAAATAGAAGCACATGGAATAAAATGGACTATGCAGAAATGGTTACAAGACTGGGTTTCAGACTGAAAACAGGAAGTTGTGATAAACGGAAAGGAATCCAAATGGCGTAATGTGATCAGCGGCGTTCCACAAGGCTCAGTACTTAGACCGATACTTTTTATTATCTATATAAATAATATTGATGAGGATCTAAATTGTAAATATCCAAATTTGCAGATGATGCTAAAATAACCAGTAAAGTAACTTTAAAATCACAGTGGTAGGAGTTACAAAATGACCTTAATACTTTAGCAAGCTGGGCAGAAAAATGGCAAATGAAATTCAACACAGAAAAATATAAAGTACTTCATATTGGAAGTAACAACGTCCATACGAACTACAAAATGAACAATATCCAGTTTTCAAGTACAGACAATGAAAAGGATCTTGGTGTGATAATATCAAATGACCTAAAACCAAGTAAGCAGGGCACCGAGGCAGTTAAAATTGGTAACAAGCTGGTGGGTTTTATTGGAAGAACTTTCGAGTTTAAATCGGAAAAAATTATACTTGCCTTGTACAACTCACTAGTGCACCCCCATCTTGTGTGCAATTCTGGTCTCCGTACTACAGAAAGGACATTGAAAAATTAGAGAGAATTCAGCGAAGAATCACAAAAATGATACCACGACTTAGAAACAAACCATATGAGGAAAGCCTTGAGGAACTTAAATTATTTAGCTTAACGAAGCGCAGGTTAAGAGGGGACCTTATTGAAGTTTTCAAAATCACGAAGGGATATGACAACTTAGACATGAATTAATATTTTGATATAGACCTGTCGAGTCAAACCAGGAGAAATGGCTGCAAAGTTATGGGAATATGTTTCCAATCCCATGAAGCAAAATACTTCTTCTTTAACATAGTTGTAAATAATTGGAACAGATTACCCTCAGATGCCGTGAACAGTATCTCAATTGAGACAATCAAAAACAAAATAGACAAGTATTTGCACGAGAATCCTCAGCTGACTCTTTTTCTGTCCGAATAACTTCCTTTTATAGCTACGTGTAATTTCATTCCCTTTTTGTCTACAAGACACCCTTTAAAAGTACCTGTACATAGTGTAACATCACGTCATTATACATTTTTTAATTTATTCGATGCAAATAAAGTAATATAAGCACAGATTAGGATCTCCACAGATAACCCTGAGTTAATGGTCACTGCTCTTACTTTCGACCTGTGATGGGCTGTGGATCAGTGAGGGTCCCTGTTAGTCAAGTGACCACCATCGGGATTTTTTTTAATGTACCAGGGGTCACTACATCAGGATGAAACTTGTGTACTTGTCGCACATGGGAGAGTTCTTTGTCTCATTGGAGTGACCGGAACTAGGGCCTGATTGACTGATGCCTACCTAAAAAGCGCTAGGCAAGTCTGCCACACCACCCCTAAACATCCACTCTGTGCATTGCACATCCACACTGTGCACTGTGGAGCCCCCTTTTATATATGACACCAGTCGTATATATTTCAATCTCCCTAGTGCAAAGAAAGCAATATAAGCACAGATTAGGATCTGCACAGATAACCCTGAGTTAATGGTCACTACTCTCACTTTCGACCTGTGATGGGCTGTGGATCACTGAGGGTCCCTGTTAGTCAAGTGACCACCATTGGGATTTTTTTTAATGTATCAGGGATCACTGCTTCATGAGGAAACTTGTGTACTTGTCCCACATGGGAGAGTTCCTTGTCTCAGTGGAGTGAACGGAGCTAGGGCCTGATTGACTGCTGCCTACCTAAAAGGCGGCATGCAAGGCTGCCACACCACCCCTAAACATCCACTTTGTGCATTGCACATGTAGACTGTGCAGCCCCTCTTTTATCTAAGACACCCGTCGTATATATTTCAATCTCCCCAATGCAAAGATAGCAATATAAGCACAGATTAGGATCTGCACAGATAACCCTGAGTTAATGGTCACTACTCTCACCTTCGACCTGTGATGGACTGTGGATTACTGAGGGTCCCTGTTAGTCAAGTGACCACCATCGGGGATTTTTTTAAATGTACCAGGGGCCACTGCTTCAGGAGGAAACTTGTCTACTTGTCCCACATGGAAGAGTTCCTTGTCTCAGTGGAGCGAACGGAGTTAGAGCCTGATTGACTGATGCCTACCTCAAAAGCGCCAGGCAAGGCTGCCACACCACCCCTAAACATCCACACTGTGCAGTGTGTAGTTTCCGCGTTTTGTCCACAGACTTCCCATAAACTCAATAATGTCATGCTGTAACTATTAGTTGATTTGATTACTTTCTCTTTCAGGTTTCTCAGTCTGGTAGCTTATAGACAAAGTATTATAGAATGTGACTTTTCCTTTCCAGTTTTTCCTATGAATTTTCCATGTCAGTTTTTCCATGCTGGATGGTGTTTTTCCTCACTTTTTCCTGGAGGGTTTAGATGTGTGGGGAGCCTTCTTGCTTTTCTATCCTTATCCTTCAGCATGTAGTGTTAGATCTTGTAGTCATAGTTTTCTCTGTAACAAGCAGCCTCGAAAGTACCATAAGGTCTGTTGCTGTTTGCTTTCCCATGTAATCCTATATAATCCTCCTCTTAAAGTTACATGCGAATGGAAACTAGCAAATGTAACACCTATTTTCAAAAAAGGAAATGAGTCGCACCCAGTAAATTACAGACCAATCAGCTTAACATCAATAGTGTGCAAGTTAATGGAAAAAACCATAAGAGATAAAATAGTTAATTATCTAGAAAAAAATGATAAAATTAAAGACTCGCAGCATGGATTCAGACATCGTCGTTCATGCTTAACTAACTTAATAGACTTCTTCCATGATGTTTACAAATCATACGATGACTGAAGAGCAGTAGATATAATTTGCTTCGACTTTCAGAAAGCATTTGACAGTGTCCCTCACAAGCGTCTCATGAGCAAAATAGAAGCACACGGAATAAAAGGAAATACGCAGAAATGGTTACAAGACTGGCTTTCAGACCGAAAACAGCAAGTTGTGATATGTGGAAAGGAATCCAAATGGCGTAATGTGATCAGCGGCGTTCCCCAAGGCTCGGTATTTGGACCGATACTTTTTATTATCTATATAAATGATATTGATGAGGGTCTAAATTGTAAAGTATCAAAATTTGCAAATCATTCTAAAATAACCAGTAAAGTATCTTCAAAATCACAGTGGCTGGAGTTACAAAATGACCTTAATGCTTTAGCAAGCTGGGCAGAAAAATGGCAAATGAAATTCAACACAGAAAAATGTAAAGTACTTCATATTGTAAGTAACAACGTCCATGCGAACTACAAAATGAACAATATCCAGTTATCAAGTACAGATAATGAAAAGGATCTTGGTGTGATAATATCAAATGACCTAAAACCAAGTAAACAGTGCACCGAGGCGGTTAAAATTGGAAACAATCTGGTGGGTTTTATTGGAAGAACTTTCGAGTTCAAATCAGAAAGAGTCATACTTGCCTTGTACAACTCACTAGTGCACCCCCATCTTGAGTATTGTGTGCAATTGTGGTCTCCGTACTACAGAAAGGACATTGAAAAATTAGAGAGAATTCAGTGAAGAATCACAAAAATGATACCACGACTTAGAAACAAACCATATGAGGAATGCCTTGAAGAACTTAAATTATTTAGCTTAACGAAGCGCAGGTTAAGAGGGGACGTTATTGAAGTTTTCAAAATCATGAAGGGATATGACAACTTAGACATGAATAAATATTTTGATACAGACCGGTCAAGTCAAACCAGAAGTAATGGCTGCAAAATTATGGGAAAGCGTTTGCAATCCCATGAAGCAAAATACTTCTTTAACAGAGTTGTAAATATCTGAAACAGATTACCCTCAGATACCATGAACAGTATCTCAATTGAGACATTCAAAAACAAAATAGACAAGTATTTGCACGAGAATCCTCAGCTGACTCTTTTTATGTCCGAATAACTTTCTTTTATAGCTACATGTAAGTTCATGTCCCTTTTGTCTACAAGACACCTTTTAAACAACGTACCCGTACATAGTGTTGCGTCACGTCATTATACATTTTTCAATTTATTCGATGCAAGTAAAGTACAGTAATATAAGAAGAGATTAGGATCTGCACAGATAACCCTGAGTTAACGGTCGCTACTCTTACTTTCGACCAGTGATGGGCTGTGGATCACTGAGGGTCCCTGTTAGTTAAGTGACCACCATTAGGATTTTTTTTAATGTACTAGAGGTCACTGCATCAAGATGAAACTTGTGTACTTCTCCCACATGGGAGAGTTCCTTGTCTCAGTGGAGTGAACGGAGCTAGGGCCTGATTGACTGCTGCCTACCTAAAAAGCACCAGGCAAGGCTGCCGCACCACCCCTAAACATGCACTCTGTGCATTGCACATCCACACTGTGCTCTGTGCAGCCCCCTTTTATCTAAGACACCCATCGTTTATATTTCAATCTCCCTAATGCATAGAAAGCAATATAAGCACAGATTAGGATCTGCACAGATATCCCTGAGTTAATGGTCACTACTTTCACTTTCGACCTGTGATGGGCTATGGATCACTGAGGGTCCCTGTTAGTCAAGTGACCACCATCGAGATTTTTTTAATGTACCAGGGGTCACTGCTTCAGAAGGAAACTTGAGTATTTGTCCCACATGGGAGATTTCCTTGTCTCAGTGGAGTGAATGGAGTTAGGGCCTGATTGACTGCTGCCTACCTCAAAAGCGCCAGGCAAGGCTGCCGCACAACCCCTAAACATCCACACTTTGCACTGTGTAGTTTCCACGTTATGTCCACAGACTTCCCATAAACTCAATGTACCGATTTATAATGTCATGCCGTAACTATTAGTTGATTTGATTACTTTCTCTTTCAGGTTACTGAGTTGGGTAGCTTATAGACAAAGTATTATAGAATGTGACTTTTCCTTTCCAGTTTTTTCTATGAAATTTCCATGTCAGTTTTTCCATGTTGCATGGTGTTTTTTCTCATTTTTTCCTGGAGGGTTTGGTGGTGGGGGGAGCCTTTTTGCTTTACTACCCTTATCCTTCAGCACGTAGAGTTAAATCTTGAGATCATAGTTTTCTCTGTAACAAGGAGCCTCGAAAGGACCATAAGGTCTGTTGCTGTTTGCTTTCCTATGTAATCCTATGTTATCCTCCTTCTCCTCCTCTTTCTCTTCTTCCTCTTCCTCCTCCTCCTCCTCCTCCTCACGGCAGACATCTTGGAATAATGCGTTCATTAGCGCTCTGCCTATCCATGTGTTTTAACAACAAATTTGAGTGAATATTGGTGTGAAAGTGAATAGATCAGTGTATAAGATTCCTAGGCATATTTCCCCGTTGTAAAGTATTTAAACAGATTTCATGTAAATGTTTTTCAGCGGGTTAAAGGTGTAAAGCGCTCGCCAGTCTCTTTGTTTTCATGATATTCCCACCCTCTGCATCGTATCCCTGCCCTTTTCCGCCTTTATTTCTGATCTCAGTCATATTATAGTTTATTTTCCCGCAGATCAAGGTCAGTTATAACGATTTTTTTTTTTTTTATATGTCCGACTCTGGGCAAAGGCTTCAGAGCCTATTGCTTGGGGGCACTGACCTATCCCAAGGCCCAGTAGTCCTCCTACACCTCCACATGTCACCACTTCGGCGCTAACACCCACCATCCATATTGAATACATGCTAGGGCTGTCTCATACAGGACTGGTGTATTGGTATTAGCGGGGGTATTTTTACGACATGTCTGCGGGTCATCTGGTAGATCAGGAAAGTCTGCTTTTTAGGAAATTTAAATCCTCAAACTGTTCCCTGCCTCAGCCGGGATTCGATCCTGGGTCCATCAGGACCGCAGGCCGCCTCTCTACCGATTCAGCCACGCCTCTAGCAAGTAAATTATCTTTTTTCACAAGTAAATGGTGCAGTGTACTGAAAGTGTATTTACTTACTAGCTCTCTTTGTTTTGGTTCCCACTATCAGCCTTGTATGTCTTATTGTAAAGTCTAACGTTAACAAATATTAACCGAGTTGCTTGCTAGTTTAGTGCAAGTTAATAGCATTGTCTTCTGTATAGAGTAACAACTGTGTGATTGATGTTACACCAGTGAAATAGTTTTTACACTATAAACAGTTGTTCACTGAGTGAAGCAAGGTTTTTATTTTGATTTCTCCCCAACATTCCATAGTTATTATTTTTTTCCTTTTTTTTCACAGTGAATCAGTTTATGGTGTATTTCCACAATTCATCCTAAGTTAGATTATACCATAGCAAGCAGATTTTCTTTTCATTTTACACAATTCATGGTATATTAGGTTGTACTCTAGCAGGTAGATTTTCTATTCTTTTTTTTTTTTAATACTGATAAAGGACGATAGTATATAAAAACTAAGTGAATCTCCCTTGAAATTCAGTATTTCATTTATAGAGTAAATTGTCCATTTGTAACAACATCCCTTAACCAGTTGTATATTATTTTGTATTTTTGTGGTACAGCATTTTGAAAATACTGCTGCAAAATGCCATTTATACTGAAAGTCTGCCAGGAGTGAACTGGTCGTTTTGCGCCTCAGTATTATTCAGATTACTTTTTCACTCCTGTGTTGAAACTAAACTATGCATCATGAGATGAGATCTAGAAAATGGTTTAGCCGAATCACAGAGAAATTACAGGGAACTCAAGGCAGAGTTTGAGATACTGGAAGAGTTTCTAGAGGCAAACGTAGGAGTCAGCAACAGCACTCAAGAAGGAAGACACGTACAAACTGAGCTCGTACAAGCCCCCACCCATCAGGCAGTTACAAATGATAGTATACCAGTATCTTCGGCACCCAGCGTTTCAGTACGTTCCTCACCAAGCGAAGTCCCCTTTACTATGGTAAGAAATGGCGCAAAACCCAGAAAAGGTACGAGGAAGCACCTTCCCATAACTACTTATAATCACTACCAGATCCTTGCCGAAGTGATTGATGAGACAGAAGAAACAAAGCTTATTGGGGACACTATTGTATGCGGTCAGCTGGAGGAATTTTGTGGACGCACCCCCAGCAGCAGAAAGAGGTACTGTTTTCCAGGAGGTGGACTATGTGATGTCACAGAAGCCTGCAATGAGGTCACAAATGACGCAAATGATAAAACTCTATACGTCATCCATGTTGGTACGAATGATCTGATGCGCATCAGATCGGAGGAAGTGCTAGGAAAGTATCATGAAATGATCAAACGGTTCAAAACTAAGTCCACTAATGTGATAATATCTGGTATACTCCCAAGGATCAAGGCAAAGAATAGTTTTAATGATAAGGCCTTCAGCACAAATGACCGACTCAAATCTCTCTGCATGCAAGAGGGAGTCGACTGTCAAAATGTGGGACCAGTTTTATGAGCAACATTCTCTATTCCAGAAAGATGGTCTCCATTTGAACTAGGTAGGAGCGGCACAGCTAGGTAGACTTTTACACGATAAAGTTGCCCTCTTCAAATAAAAAAAAAAATGCAGCACGTCCAGGAGCAGTAACCTCAACGTAAATACCCGCAAAATCAGATCATCAACTGTTTGGGACGGAAATAGAGTCTGCTATGTTAACGCACGTAGTCTACAGAATAAGTATGAGGATTTAGAATCTCTTATTTACCCAGAAAATTATGACATTGTTGGCATCACAGAGTCCTGGATTAGCACATCTGGCCGTGACTTTCTAGCGAAATATTCATTAACAGGGTACAATATTTCCAGCTGTGAGCGACGACATCGAGCTGGTGGCGGTGTTTTACTATATGTGAAAACTAGTCTCCACCCCTTTGTGCTATCGAAACCCAGTATTACCAACACAGATGCTAGTTATGTTCAGCTAAGTATTAATTCACACAAAATAAATATATGTCTCGTCTATCGTCCTCCAGCACAGTCAACTGAGACAGATGAAAAACTTTATGATGAAATTGCAGAAATTTGTTGTCAAGAGGATAGCGTAATTTTTGAAGAGTTTAATTTACCGGTAACAAAGTGGGGTGAACCGCTAACGGCACAATCAGGACAAGAGCTTTATACGAATCTTCAAGAAAGTGCCCTTTCCCAATCATGTAGAATACCCAATGAGAGGAAACAATATCCTAGAGATCATCTTGACTACAAATGATAACCTAGTCAACAACGTTGAAATAGGACCTGAGTTTAGTTCCAGTGATTATCGAATTATATGGTTTAACATTGCTACTGAAAAAGTTAAAGAAACAGTGAGCAAAGAAAAGGTCCCAGATTATCGTAGAGCTGATTTCAGTAGGCTCAGAGCGCTACTTGCAACTGCAGATTGGAATCAAATGTCTGAAACCGATGACATAAACCAAGCATGAGAAATATTCACCAAAAAATTCAATGAAGTGGTGAAGTCATCTGCGCCACTACGTAACTGGAGTCCAGCTGGTAATAGTAAACCAAAGTGGTTGTCCAGTGATATTAAAAGTAACTTAACACGTCACGTCCCGAGGTTTTCCGCACCTATGACATCTCCCAGTCCTGAGCCTTTTTGGAAAAATTTTTCTTTTGCTAAAACTTCCACTTAGGTCGAGAAACGAAGGAAAATCACAAAGAAAGTGGTTCCCGAGATCTAGATGTGGTCCGTACAGGTGCGGTTCCCCCCAGCAGGTGTGGTGTTCTGTAATGGGCAGGATATGCATTTACGTTTTCTATGGTAAGGAACAATGGGAGAAACAACACACAACACCTCTATATTTATTGAATTTGAACTAATAAACAATAGCAGTAACAATATAATGGATTTCAGACACATATATATGAAAAATAAGCATTGTACCATCGCGCGAGCATAGAGAGTTTGGTCCGAGTTGTAACATGCTATATGCTAAGTGTCTGGTATGAGTCAACCTATCATTTTTTCTACTTGTATACTTCTGTTTCAATGACATTTTACCAATTACAACTGTTTGTAAGTGTTTTCAGATGTTTTCATTCATTATGATGACATGCAGCATAAGTATAGCGCACATCAGCTTAGTAAGCGCACTCGTCATGACTCGTATTTCAACATACCAAATTGTTTTATCACTTTCCAATTATTTTCCCCTTTACATAGAACCTTTCCTCCACCACTGTAAATGTTTTCAATTATTTTCATTCATTACGAGGGCATTTAGCGATATGCTAGCGCATATTCACGTAGCAACCACGATCTCAAACACTCGTGTATCATCATCTACTTTATTTACTCACTCCAATTATAATTTCCCACTTACATTACACACGTTTACACCCCTATAATGCACTGTACATACTTACTGCCATTATTTATTCAAGTGAGCGTGAGAATATCACATGAAAATACCCTCGCAAGGAATGTTTCGACCAACATAATACTCACACACTTGTATACTAATTCTTCACATATATTACACACTTTACCACTTGGTGACTTTTATTTTCACCAATACGTGCCTTATTCATTCAACTGAGCGTCAGGAAATCGCATCTCTATACACACGCTATGAATATTTGACTTAGAATATATATCAGCACTTACAATAATTTGAACTTATATTATACCCGTAAGAATTTCCAATAATAATAATTATATAATTACGGGCCGTATTTATTGCACTGAGCGACAGAATATTGCATCATAAAACCCTCGCTATGTAAGTTTCAACTTAGGGCAGATTTGTATACTTACATACAATGTTTGCACTTATGTTCTACCCGTATGCACTTTATACTAATATTTGGAGATCAACATGACTGATAATTTCACTGAGCGTCTGTCTGTCGCATTTACCTCATAATTTCTGCGTCCTTTCGCATTCACACCATACTAAAATTGCATCAACGTGTGATATTCACTAAAACATGGGTGAATACAGAGACCCACGTCACACTGCACGCACTCATAGCGGGTGTCCTTCCTCTGTGTCGTGAGTCTCACCTGGGAATTACTGCACACGTGACACCTGCGTTGGGGCCTAGGTCTGTTTGGCTGGGGAGGGATAGGAGTGGGGAAATGGCAGCCGGATATTCTCAGGGGAGTTTGGGCAATAGGGGCAGTGCGGGTGCGATGTTGGGGCCTTTCAACAGCATACTTTGCAAAGATTTCTCTTGTGAGCTCCCTCACAAACCCTTCAAATGTTTCCTGAACTCCTGTTGTCATGGCGTGAAGGTGGTGGCAATTCAGAGCAGTGATATCTAGCAAGTGAAAGAACAGTTTCTTATACCACTTCAACATGGTCCTGGCACACTCTACCGTCGATATCATGGAGTCTGACTGGTCCACGAGGCGCATGTTTATATTGTAATCCATTACACACTCAGGTTTCCAAACACGACGCCTGTTCTCGCTACGGTAATCTACGGAATCAGTACGGTGCATCAAGGGGCGGTGAACCGTGGACAAGAGGCTTACTTCTCTGTTGTGGTTCCACAATGTTGCAAGGATGTTGTTTGCTTTGAAGAAGACAACCTCATTCCTTGCAAGTTTCCGCCCTACCTTGGCCATGTGACGCCGGTTCACCTTTACGGTTCCACAGACTCCCGTTTCATGCGTGTGAAGATAACGAGCGAGAAGAGGGCTAGTGTACCAATTGTCGAGGTAGAGAACGTGACCACGATGAAGGTAGTCTTCTATCATCGTCTTTACCACTGCTCTCGACAGTCCAATACTTCGATCTTCTATTATGTCTGTCTGTACACCGGTGTACAAGACTATGTCTTGCACGTATCCAGTCCTACAGTCGCACATAACAAAGATCTTGAACCCAAAACGGTGCCTTTTGCTGGGTATATACTGTCTGAATGAAATATTGCCTCTCCACAACACGAGACTCTCGTCTATGACGAGGTCTCTCTAGGAATAGAATGAGGAACGAAAGGTTTTCCTGAGGTGATCAAAGACCAACCTAATTCGCCTCATTTTATCAGTGTTGTTTGCATTTGCAGGGTCATGAGCATCATAGAAATGGAGGCGACTTAGAATTTGTTGAAACCGATTACGGCTCATCACTTGACCAAATATTGGGGTAAACATAACAGGGTCCCTAGTCCAGTAAGCAGGAATTCTATTCTTTCTTATAATACCCATCAAAAGGACCAGGGCAAAAAATAAGAACATTTCTGGAAGGGAGACAGGGTAATCATAGATGATAGAATGCCTACTCCTTGTTCCCAATCTTTCACTCTCTAGGCGCTGGGCGCTTGCAAACAGGTTGGTTTGGTATACAATCTGATCAACAAATGCTTCAATGAAAAACAGGTGGAAAAAATCCAACCTGGTGGAATTACGGTGAATTCCTGGAGCAATGCAGCCAGATCGCCCCTGCTCAGTGAAGGGGTGAATGAGGGGAGAAAAATCACTCCCATCCTCCCAATCGCACGACACAAATCCCTCGTCCCCATCATCCCCATCACCGCCTTCGTCTGGGTGGGGAGGAGATCCTGGTTGGGGAGGTGGGGGAGAAGGAGTGCGGAGGGCTTTCCCACTGTCACTCCTCTTCCCTCTGCCTTTACCCTTTCCCTTTTCCTTACCCTTACGGCCTTGAGGAACATTAGGGGGCTGTGGGGATGAAATAGGGGAATATTGGGGAGCAGAAGACTTGCTGGGGAGTGGTTCCTCCCCACCTTCCCCCTCCATGACAACACCACGTGCTTTCTCACGCACCCTAGCTCGACCACGTGTTAGGGGATATTGGGGAGCATAAGACGTGCTGGGGAGTGGTTCCTCCCCACCTTCCCCCTCCCTCACAACCCCACGTGATAAGGAATGCACCCGCACTGGCTCATGTGATCCACTATGCCGCCTCACACTACGTAGGGAGAGCAATGACTCACTCACGTCACTCTCACTTTCCCTAATCCTCCCTGGACTTTCCCTTTCACTCCCCACTCCCTCCACTTGACTTCCTAACTCCCCAAACAAAATGCTAGGCCCATACCTGCTCATACGACGTGGTGTGCGCTCTGGGCCACGATGTGTTATCACCTCACGTCCATACCACATGGCAGCACGTCCCACTGCTCCGTCATCGTCCTCATCCTCGTCCTCGTCCTCGAATTCTAGTTCCAAATCACGCTGGGGATAGGGATAGGATATTGCATGTGCCTTCTTTGCCTGCTGCCCCTCTCTAGCAGCACGGTAAGTCACGTACTGTCACTTCCTGGGAGACGGAACTTCCTCGTCACTGCTGGTGGTTTCTTCCTCCTATGGCTGCACATAATCCTAGTCCATATCCTCGTCGTCCAGTGGGGAATCATTGTCACCGGTAAAGGTGTCCAGGGCGACTTGAATTTCACTGTCTGAGAGACCTCTCTTAGCCATGTCTGAGCAGGACTGTGGCTACCAGGTGAGTGGACGAGTGGTGGCCTAGCGCGGGTCACGTGGGGTCGCTGAGTGTCCCCGCCTGGTGGCAGGTAGGGGAAGGTCATGCGAGGTTATGTACCGCAAATCAAGCGCGAATTTTGAAAATTGTCGAAATTATGCACATTGCAATTGCACGACGTACCGGTACGTCGCCAGGACTGGCAAATGCAAATCGTTGCAACGTACCCATACGTCGACAGGACGGGGAGGGTTAACAGCCAAAAACCAGGCATACATGAGTATAAAACTATACAAAATAATGATGATAAAATACAGTACGAAAATCTAAGCCGCATATCAAGAAGACTTATTAAACAAAGCAAAAGAGCACTGGAGATCCACATTGCTAATACGTGCAAATCAAATCCTAAACAATTTTACAGTTACATTAGAAAAAAAAAGGTAATGAGTACATCAATAGGTCCTCTAAAAACGAACAATGGCAAACAGAGAAAATGAGGTCGAAATGGCAAACATTCTTAATGATTACTTTGCGTCTGTTTTTAAAGTTGAAAACACCACCAGAAACCTACTGCTACCCACAAACTAAGCAAATAGCACAGTCCTTAGTAACTATGCTATCCATAATAACAATATCCTTTCAGCCATAAATAGAACGAACATAAACGTTTCCCCTAGCCCCGATAAAATATCACCGAGAATTCTCAAAGAAGCAAAAAATGAGTTACTGCTGCCACTGTCTGTCTTATTCAATAAATCATTAAGTACTAAGACAGTTCCACACGAATGGAAACTAGCAAATGAAACACCTATTTTCAAAAAAGGAAATGAGTCGCCCCCAAGAAATTACAGACCAATCAGCTTAACGTCATTAGTGTGCAAGTTAATGGACAAAATCATAAGAGATAAGAGTTAATTATCTAGAAGAAAATAATATAATTAAAGACTCGCAGCATGGATTCAGACATCGTTGTTCATGCTTAACTAACTTACTGGACTTCTTCCATGATGTTTACAAATCATCCGATGACTCAAGAGCAGTAGATATAATTTACCTTGACTTTCAGAACGCATTTGACACTGTCTCTCACAAGCGTCTCATGAGCAAGATGGAAGCACATGGAATAAAAGGAAGTATGCAGAAATGGTTACAAAACTGGGTTTCAGACAGAAAACAGCAAGTTGTGATAAACGGAAAGGAATCCAAATGGCGTAATGTGATCAGCGTCATTCACCAAGGCTCAGTACTTGGACCGATATTTTTTATTATCTATATAAATGATATTGATGAAGGTCTAAATTGTAAAGTATCCAAATTTGCAGATGATACTAAAATAACCGGTAAAGTCACTTCAAAATTACAGTGGCAGCAGTTATAAAATGACCTTCATACTTTAGCAAGCTGGGCAGAAAAATGGCAAACGAAATTCAACACAGAAGAATGTAAAGTACTTCATACTGGAAGTAACAACGTCCACGTGAATTATAAAATGAACAATATCCAGTTATCAAGTACAGACAATGAAAAGGATCTTAGTGTGATAGTATCAAATGACCTAAAACCAAGTAAGCAATGCACCGAGGCAGTTAAAATTGCAAACAAGCTGGTGGGTTTTATTGGAAGAACTTTCGAGTTAAAATCAGAAAAAGTCATACTTGCGTTGTACAACCCACTAGTGCGCCCTCATCTTGAGTATTGTGTGCAATTCTGGTCTCCGTACTACAGAAAGGACAATGAAATATTGGAGAAAGTTCAGAGAAGAATCATAAAAATGATACCACGACTTAGAAACAAACCATATGAGGTAAGCATTGAAGAACAAATTATTTAGCTTAACGAAGCTTAGGTTAAGAGGGGACCTTAATGAAGTTTTCAAAATCATGAGGGGATAGGACAACTTAATTGCGAATAAATATTTTGATATATACTGATCAAGTCAAACCAGAAGTAATGGCTGCAAAATTATGGGAAAGCGTTTCCAACCCCATGAAGCAAAATACTTCTTCTTTAATAGTATTGTAAATATCTGGAACAGATTACCCTCAGATACCGTGAACGGTAGCTCAATTGAGAGATTCAAAAACAAAATAGACAAGTATTTGCACGAGAATCCTCAGTTGACTCTTTTTCTGTCCGAATAACTTGCTTTTATAGCTACAGGTATGTGTTAAGTTCTTTCCCCTTTTGTCTACAAGACACCCCGTAAACAATGTACCCATACATAGTGCCGCGGCACTTCATTATACGTTTTTCAATTTATTCAATGGAAATATACTAATATAAGCACAGATTAGGATCTGCACAGATAGCCCTGAGTTAACGGTCACTACTCTTACTTTCGACCTGTGGATCAATGAGGGTCCCTGTTAGTCAAGTGACCACCATCAGGTTTTTTTTTAATGTACCAGGGGTCACTGCTTCAGGATGAAACTTGTGTACTTGTCCCACATGGGGGAGTTCCTTGTCTCAATGGAGTGAACGGATCTAGGGCCTGATTGACTGCTGCCTACCTAAAAGCGCCAGGCAAGTCTTCCACACCACCCCTAAACATCCACTCTGTACATTGTACACCCACAATGTGCACTGTGCAGTCCCCTTTTGTCTAGGACACCCGTCTTATATATTTTTCAATCTCCCCAATACAAAAGAAAGTAATATAAGTACAGATTGATCTGCACATATAACCCTGAGTTAATGGTCACTACTCTCACTTTCGGCATGTGATGGTCTGTGAATCACTGAGGGTCCCTGTTAGTCAAGTGACCACCATCAGCATTTTTTAATGTACCAGGATTCACTGCTTCAGGAGGAAACTTGTGTACTTGTCCCACATGGGAGAGTTCCTTGTCTCAGTGGAGTTCATGGAGCTAGGGCCTAATTGACTGCTACCTACCTTAAAAGCACCAGGGAAGGCTGCCACACCACCCCTAAACATCCACACTGTGCAGTGTGTAGTTTCCACGTTATGTCCACAGACTTCCCATTATCTCAATGTACCGGATTATAATGTCACACCATAACTATTAGTTTATTTGATTACTTTCTCTTTCAGGTTACTGAGTTGGGTAGTTTATAGACAAAGTATTATAGAATGTGACTTTTCCTTTCCAGTATTTCCTATGAAGTTTCCATGTCAGTTTTTCCATGTTGCATGGTGGTTTTTCTCACTTTATCCTGGAGTGTTTGGGGGTGGGGGGAGCCTTCTTGCTTTACAATCCTTATCCTCCAGCATGTAGAGTTAGATCTTGTAGTCATAGTTTTTTCTGTAACAAGCAGCCTCGAAAGGACCATAAGGTCTGTTGCTGTTTGCTTTCCTATGTAATCCTATGTAATCCTCCTTCTCCTCCTCTTTCTCTCCTTCCTCTTCCTCCTCCTCCTCCGTCTCCTCCTCCTCCTGACGGCAGCCATCTTGGAAAAATGCGTTCATTAGCGCTCTGCCTATCCAAGTGTTTTAACAAGTTTGAGTGAATATTGGTGTGAAAGTGAATAGATCAGTGTGTAAGATTCCTAGACATATTTCCCCACTGTAGAGTATTTAAATAGATTTCATGTAAAAGTTTTTGAGCTTGTTAAAGGTGTAAAGCGTTTGCCAGTCCCTTTGTTTTCATGATATTCCCACCCTCTGCATCATATTCCTGCCCTTTCCCGCCTTTATTTCTGATCTCAGTCATATTATAGTTAATTTTCCCGCAGATCAAGGTCAATTATAACGATATCTAGCAAGAAGATTATCTTTTTTTCACAAGTAAATGGTGTAGTGTACTGAAAGTATATTTACCTACCAGCTCGCTTTGTTTTGGTTCCCACTATCAGCCTTGTATGTCTTACTGTAAAGTCTAACGTTAACAAATATTAACCGAGTTGCTTGCTAGTTTAGTGCAAGTGAATAGCATTGTCCTCTGTATAGAGTAACAACTGTGTGACTGATGTTACACCAGTGAAATAGTTTTTACACTATAAACAGTTGTTCACTGAGTGAAGCAAGGTTTTTATTTTGATTTCTCCCCAACATTTCATTGTTATTATTTTTCTCCTTTTTTCTCACAGTGAATCAGTTTATGGTGTATTTCCACAATTCATGGTAAGTTAGATTATACCATAGCAAGTAGATTTTCTTTTCATTTTACACAATTTATGGTATATTAGGTTGTACTCTAGCAGGTAGATTTTCTTTTTTTTTTTTTTAAATACTGGTAAAAGAAGATAGTATATAAAAAGTTAGTGAATCTCCCTTGAAATTCAATATTTCATTTATAGAGTAAATTGTCCATTTGTAAAAACATCCCTTAACCAGTTGTATATTATTTTGTATTTTTGTGGTATTTTGGAAATATTGCTGCAAAATGCCATTTATACTGAAAGTCTGCCAGGAGTGAACTGGTCGTTTTGCGCCTCAGTATTGTTCAGATTACTTTTTCACTCCTGTGTGGAAACTAAACTATGCATCATGAGAAGAGATCTAGAAAATGGTTTAGCCGAATCACAGAGAAATTACAGGGAACTCAAGGCAGAGTTTGAGATACTGAAAGAGTTTTTAGAGGCAAACGTAGGAGTCAGCAACAGCACTCAAGAAGGAAGACACGTACAAACTGAGCTCGTACAAGCCCCCACCCATCAGGCAGTTACAAATGATAGTATACCAGTATCTTCGGCACCCAGCGTTTCAGTACGTTCCTCACCAAGCGAAGTCCCCTTTACTATGGTAAGAAATGGCGCAAAACCCAGAAAAGGTACGAGGAAGCACCTTCCCATAACTACTTATAAACACTAGCAGATCCTTGCCGAAGTGATTGATGAGACAGAAGAAACAAAGCTTATTGGGGGCACTATTGTATGTGGTCAGCTGGAGGAATTTTGTGGACACACCCCCAGCAGCAGAAAGAGGTACTGTTTTAGAGGAGGTGGACTATGTGATATCACAGAAGCCTGCAATGAGGTCACAAATGACGCAAATGATAAAACTCTATTCGTCATCCATGTTGGTTCGAATGATCTGAAGCGCATCAGATTGGAGGAAGTGCTAGGAATGTATCATGAAATGATCAAACGGTTCAAAACTAAGTCCACTAATGTGATAATATCTGGTATACTCCCAAGGATCAAGGCAGAGAATAGTTTTTATGATAAGGCCTTCAGCACAAATGACCGACTCAAATCTCTCTGCATGCAAGAGGGAGTCGACTGTCAATCTGTGGGACCAGTTTTATAAGCAACATACTCTATTCCAGAAAGATGGTCTCCATTTGAACTCGGTAGGAGCGGCACAGCTAGGTAGACTTTTACACGATAAAGTTGCCCTTTTCAAATAAAAAAAATGCAGCACGTCCAGGAGCAGTAACCTCAACGTAAATACACGCAAAATGAGGTCATCAACTGTTTGGGACGGAAATAGAGTCTGCTATGTTAATGCACGTAGTCTAGAGAACAAGTTTGAGGATTTAGAGGCTGGTAGTATTAAACTACCTCTTCGAATGAGCAAGCTCTTCGTCACGCCAGCCGTAGTTTTAAAGCGAAGAGGTTCCTCGTACGGCGCATGAAGAGGTCTCTCAGGGTTGAAAGTACTGGAATATGAAGCAGGAGCATCACCCGCCTCTTCCCAAATATCTTCGTATCTTTTTTAATGCTGATATCATATTCATGTAACTAGTTAGTACCTTTACATTCACGAAATACATTTGCAAATTTTTAAATGTTTGTTAGCATTTTTTTGTGTGTGATACTCTCTTAATTACAGATTTTTAGGAGACTGGTGCTACCCGTTTACGATCAAACTACTGCTACCACTATAGAGCCCAGTGACTGCTACATGCGCACAGCCCAGTCGTTGACTTCTGTCATTCCCAAGTTACCTGTGTCTCATACAGTGGTGATCCTGGCAACTTCACAGCTTATTTCCGAGAGCACTTTATGTAACAGACTTGTAAACCATTCCACTTTTCACTACTGTCTTCAGAAAGGCAAGCACTTGGTATATTTAAGGCCGTGGTTTGGGTACTACTATCGCCGCTAAATTCTAGCTGCCGTAATCCTAATCACTTCCTTTTTACGGTAGCCATAACTTAACCTAAATAACCTAACCTAACATATTTCTAACACAGCAGAAAAAACAAACATGACCGCTAAATTCTAGCGGGTGAAGCTGAACTGTAGCAGTATTAACCTAACCTAACTAAAACTGACCTGACCTGACCTAACCTAACTTAACTGAACCACCAAACCAAACAACTTAATTCTAGCTGCCGTAATCCTAACCGTGGTATGGATTACGGAAGTCACCGTTAAATTCTAACTGCCGTAATCCTAATCACTGCCTTAAATTATACCACGTGCTTACCTTTGTGAAGACAGTAATGAAAAGTGGAATGGTGTACAAGTCTGTTAAATAACCTGACCTGATCTAAACTAACCTATTTCTAACCTAACCGAACCACCAAACAAAACCGCTAGATTCTAGGTGCCGTAATCCTAACCACCATTGGACCCCCTCTCAAGTATTAAAGTATCATGTATTAAAACTACTTCCTACCATTGGACTAATTCGGAGACATTGTTTATCAGAGATATATTATTTTCGCAATATATCACACAAGAGAGTAAACATAAAACAGATAACGGCAAACATGCGCTCTTCTGGCGTACCAATCTCACGATTTCTCTCCCAGAGAGCACCCCAGCAGCATACCAACCCTTCCGTAGTCTCCTTCTGGGAAAAGGCTGTTCGGCCTGGGTTTAAAGATACCAAACTAGGAAGAACCTCTTCACGAAGATGCTTCGCGGGAAGTGGAAGAGGTTGTCTAATACTACCAACCAGAATCTCTTATTTACCTAGAAAATTATGACATTGTTGGCATCACAGAGTCCTGGATTAGCACATCTGACCGTGGCTTTCTAGTGAAATATTTATTAACAGGGTACAATATTTTCAGCTGTGAGCGACAACATCGAGCTGGTGGCGGTGTTTTACTATATGTGAAAGCTAATCTCCACCCCCTTGTGCTATCCAAACCCAGTAGTACCAACACAGATGCCAGTTATGTTCAGCTAAGTATTAATTCACACAAAATAAATATATGTCTCGTCTATCGTTCTCCAGCACAGTCAACTGAGACAGATGAAAAACTTTATGATCAAACTGCGGAAATTTGTTGTCAAGAGTATAGCATAATTTTTGAAGAGTTTAATTTACCGGTAACAAAGTGGGGTAAACTGCTAACGGCACAACCAGGACAAGAGCTTTATACGAATCTTCAAGAAAGCGCCCTTTCCCAACATGTAGAATACCCAATGAAAGGAAACAATATCCTAGACATCATCTTGACTACAAATGATAACCTAGTCAACAACGTTGAAATAGGACCTGAGTTTAGTTCCAGTGATTATCGAATTATACAGTTTAATATTGCTACTGAAAAAGTTATAGAAACGGTGAGCAAAGAAAAGGTCCCAGATTATCGTAGAGCTGATTTCAGTAGGCTCAGAGCGCTACTTGCAATTGCAGATTGGAATCAAATGTCTGAAACCGGTGACATAAACCAAGCATGGGAATTATTCACAAAAAATTTCAGTGAAGTGGTAAAGTCATGTGTGCCACTTCGTAACGGGAGTCCAGCTGGTAATAGTAAACCAAAGTGGTGGTCCAGTGAAATTAAAAGTAACTTAATAGCCAAAAACCAGGCATACATGAATATAAAACTATACAAAATAATGATGATAAATTACAGTACGAAAATCTAGGCCGCATATCAAAAGACTTATTAAACAAAGCAAAAGAGCACTGGAGATCCACATTGCTAATACGTGCAAATCAAATCCTAAACAATTTTACAGTTACATTAGAAAAAAAAAGGTAATGACTACATCAATAGGTCCTCTAAAAACGAACAATGGCAAACATAGAAAATGAGGTCGAAATGGCAAACATTCTTAACGATTACTTTGCATCTGTTTTTACAGTTGAAAACACCACCAGATACCTACTGCTACCCACAAACAAAGCAAATAGCACAGTCCTTAGTAACTATGCTATCCATAATAACAATATCCTTTCAGCCATAAATAGTACGAACATAAACAAATCCCATGGCCCCGATAAAACATCACTGAGAATTCTCAAAGAAGCAAAAAATGAGTTACTGCTGCCACTGTCTGTCTTATTCAATAAATCATTAAGTACTAAGACAGTTCCACGCGAATGGAAACTAGCAAATGTAACACCTATTATCAAAAAAAGGAAATGAGTCGCACCCAAGAAATTACAGACCAATCAGCTTAACATCAGTAGTGTGCAAGTTAATGGAAAAAATCATTAAAGATAAAAGAGTTAATGATCTAGAAGAAAATAATATAATTAAAGACTCGCAGCATGGATTCAGACATTGTTGTTCATGCTTAACTAACTTACTGGACTTCTTCCATGATATTTACAAATCATCCGATGACTCAAGAGCAGTAGATATAATTTACTTCGACTTTCAGAGCGCATTTGACACTGTCCCTCACAAAATTCTCATGAACAAGATGGAAGCACATGGAAGAAAAGGAAATATGCAGAAATGGTTACAAGACTGGCTTTCAGACAGAAAACAGCAAGTTGTCATAAATGGAAAGGAATCCAAATGGCGTAATGTGATCAGCGTCATTCTCCAAGGCTCAGTACTTGGAACGATATTATTTATTATCTTTATAAACGATATTGATGAGGGTCTAAATTGTAAAGTATCCAAATTTGCAGATGATACTAAAATAACCAGTAAAGTAACTTCAAAATTATAGCGGCAGCAGTTACAAAATGACCTTAATACTTTAGCAAGCTAGGCAGAAAAATGACAAACGAAATTCAACACAGAAGAATGTAAAGTACTTCATACTGGAAGTAACAACGTCCATGTGAAGTACAAAATTAACAATATCCAGTTATCAAGTACAGACAATGAAAAGGATCTTAGTGTGATAATATCAAATGACCTAAAACCAAGTAGGCAATGCACCAAGGCAGTTAAAATTGCAAACAAGCTGGTTGGTTTTATTGGAAGAACTTTCGAGTTAAAATCAGAGAAAGTTATACTTGCCTTGTACAACTCAGTAGTGCGCCCCCATCTTGAGTATTGTGTGCAATTCTGGTCTCCGTACTACAGAAACGACATTGAAATATTGGAGAAAGTTCAGCGAAGAATCATAAAAATGATACCACGACTTAGAAACAAACCATACGAGGAAAACATTGAAGAACGTAAAACATTTAGCCTAACGAAGCGCAGGTTAAGAGGGGACCTTAATGAAGTTCTCAAAATCATGAAGGGATAGGACAACTTAATAGTGAATAAATATTTTGATATATACCGGTCAAGTCAAACCAGAAGTAATGGCTGCAAAATTATGGGAAAGCATTTCTAATCCCAAAAAGCAAAGTACTTCATCTTTAACAGAGTTGTAAATATCTGGAGCAGATGAACAGTATCACAATTGAGACATTTACACGAGAATCCTCAGCTGACTTTTTCTGTCCGAATAACTTGCTTTTTTAGCTACGAGTAAGTTCATTCCCCTTTTATCTACAAGACACCCCGTGAACAACGTACATGTACATAGTGTTGTGTCACGTCATTATACATTTTTCAATTTATTTAATCCAAATAAAGTAATATAAGCACAGATTAGGATCTGCACAGACAGCCCTGAGTTAACGATCACTACTCTTACTTTCGACCTGTGATGGGCTATGGATCAGTGTGGGTCCCTGTTAGTCAAGTGACCACCATCGGGATTTTTTTAATGTACCAGGGGTCACTGCTTCAGGATGAAACTTGTGTACTTGTCCCACATGGAAGAGTTCCTTGTCTCAGTGGAGTGAACGGAGCTAGGGCCTGATTGACTGCTGCCTACCTTAAAAGCGCCAGGCAAGGCTGCCGCACCACCCCTAAACATCCACTCTGTGCACTATACATCCACACTGTGCACTCTGCAGTCCTCTTTTGTCTAAGACACCCGTCTGATATATTTTTCATTCTCCCTAATGCAAAGAAAGTAATATAAGCACAAGTTAGGATCTGCACAGATAGCGCTGAGTTAATGGTCACTACTGTCACTTTCGACCTCTGACAGGCTGTGGATAACTGAGGGTCCCTGTTAGTCAAGTGACCACCATCAGGATTTTTTAATGTAACAGGGGTCACTGCTTCAGGATGAAACTTGTGTACTTGTCCCACATGGGAGAGTTCCTTGTCTCAGTGGAGTGAACGGAGCTAGGGCCTGATTGACTGCTGCCTACCTTAAATGCGCCAGGCAAGGCTGCCACGCCACCCTTAAAAATCCACACTGTGCAGTGTGTAGTTTCCAAGTATGTCCACAGACTTCCCATTAACTCAATGTACTGGTTTATAATGTCATGCCATAACTATTAGTTTATTTGATTACTTTCTCTTTCAGGTTACTCAATCGGGTAGCTTATAGACAAAGTATTATAGAATGTGACTTTTCCTTTCCAGTATTTCCTATGAAATTTCCCTGTCAGTTCTTCCATGCTGCGTGGTGGTTTTTCTCACTTTTTCCTGGAGGGTTTGGGGGTGGGGGAAGTCTTCTTTCTTTACAATCCTTATCCTTCAGCATGTAGAGTTAGATCTGGTAGTCATAGTTTTTTCTGTAACAAGCAGCCTCGAAAGGACGATAAGGTCTGTTGCTGTTTGCTTTCCTATGTACTCCTCCCCTTCTTTTTCCTCCTCCTCCTCTTCTTCTTCTTCCTTCTCCTCTTTTTCTTCCTCCTCCTCCTCTTCTTCCTTCTCCTCTTTTTCTTCCTCCTCCTCCTCTTCTTCTTTCTCCTTCACCTCCTCCTCCTCCTCCTTCTCTTCATCTTCCTCTACCTCTTCCTCCTCCTCTTCTTCCTCCTCCTCCTCTCCTTCCTCCTCCTCCTCTTCTTCTTCCTCCTCCTCCTCCTCTTCTTCTTCCTCCTCCTCCTCCTCTTCTTCTTCCTCCTCCTCCTTCTCTTCTTCTTCCTCCTCCTCCTCCTCCTCTTGTTTTTCCTCCTCCTCCTCCTCTTCCTCTTCTTCTTCTTCCTCCTCCTCCTTCTCCTCTTCTTCCTCCTCTGCCTCCTTCTCCTCCTCCTCTTCTTCTTCCTCCTCCTCCTCCTCCTCCTCCTCCTCCTCTTCTTCCTCCCCCTCTTCTTCTTCTTCTTCCTCCTCCTCCTCTTGTTCCTCTTCCTTCTCCTCCTCTTCTTCCTTCTCCTCCTCCTCCTCCTCTTCTTCCTTCTCCTCCTCTTCCTCCTCCTCTTCCTTCTCCTTCTCCTACTCCTCCTCGTCTTCTTCCTTCTCCTCCTTTGCCTGCTCCTCCTCATCTCCTTCCTCCTCCTCCTTCTCCTCCTCCTCTTCCTCCTCCTCTTCCTCCTCCTCCTCCTCCTCCTCCTCCTCCTCCTCTTCTTCCTCCTCGTCCTCCTCCTCCACTTCTTATTCCTCCTCCTCCTCCTCCACCTCTAGGGCCTGATTGACTGCTTCCTACCTAAAAAGCGCCAGGGAAGGCTGCCGCACCACCCCTAAACATCCACTCTGTGCATTGAGAGCAGTAGACTGTAGCACCAGTCGAGCATGGGAGTACTCCCGAGGTGGATGGAAAGCTGATGACAAGGAGTGCTGGAGCTCCCGTTTCATCAGCCCTCAGGACTAGTTCCTGACCATCCCCCTTTGCTGAACTTTTTCAGTGTCTCAGTTACACAGAGAGTAGGCCAGCATGCTCGCCAGTACAAATTTCTCTAACTATCTACACCAAACTACATGCACAGTACACACTACACTTCCTATTCAAAATTAAAAAAAAAAAATGGCGTCTCTTCACCAAGCCTCGGAGTCTCCGGGGAGGGGACCATAAATACCCCCACCGTCCGCCCCTCTCCCGGTGACGACTCGAGGTGCCTGGAACCATTGTCTGACTCTCTTCTTCTTCATTTCTGCAACATTCGCGGCCTTTCCTCTAACTTTCGCTCTGTTGAGCACCACCTCTCTTCCTCTAAACCTCACCTTCTTTTTCTAACGGAGACTCAGCTGTCTGAGACAACTGACAGCAAACCCTTTTCTGTATCCTACTACGTACTTTCTCTATACTCATTTAAAAGCCAAAGGTGGCTATTGTGTATATATACGCAACGACTTATCTTGCTCTCGTGTTCCTGTACTCGTTTCTTCTGAATTCTCTACACTCTGGCTTCAGCTTTCCTGTCATTCTCTGACTAAATATATCTGTGCTGTTTACTTATCCCCTAATTCTAATGACTATCAAAAATTCTTCTACTATCTTACTTCTACGATGGAACACATTCTATCCATTTCTCCTTTCTCTGAAATCTCCATTCTAGGAGATTTCAATGTTCACCACCACCTTTGGCTCTCCTCTCCTTTCACGGATCCACCTGGTGAACAAGCCTACATCTTTTCTATCCTTAACCCCTTAACCGCGGGGCGTCACTTTCGTGACGCTTGGGAGCAAGGGATCATACCGCGGGGCGTCGCTTTTGTGATTCTGTGTTATTTTGAATTCACCCGGGCTTCCAAGTGGGGGCTTGTATCATCTATCGGTACTGCCAATGTCCAACACTAGTCAGCACACCTAATCTCATCTGTACTCCCATCCATTGTTGACAATTTAGCCATTTCTCCCCGTTCTTGACTCCCCTCCCTACCCCCCCTCCATTACCCTATCCTCTCGCCTGCCCGGCCGTGCTACGCTAAGTAAATCTTCCCTGGAATTTTTCACTGATTTCATCCATTGAAATAAGCCCTATGTCCTATTCTTATACCAAATAATATATACAAGAAAGAAATAAGGTAAGTGAGAGTGCCATACACCTGGAATTGGCTAATTATCACCTGACAACACCTCACGTGCACTCGTTCGCTAATTTTCGCTGTTTTTTTTCCCTTGAAATATGCCCTATAATCTATTTTCGTAATAAATATACATGTAAGGAGGGAAGGGAGAACCCTAAGTGATATTTACATTCACCTGGAACTACCTAATTTATAATGTATTGTCTAGATTTCCTGCCAATCATATCAGTGCTAGACAAAGCTGTTTCAAGATATAGCATTGGTAGCTATGAATATATATATCTCCTAAGTAGGCCTCTAATCTATTTTCGTAATAAATATACATGTAAGGAGGGAAGGGAGCAACCTAAGTGATATTTACATTCACCTGGAACTACCAAATTTATAATGTATTGTCTAGATTTCCTGCCAGTCATATCAGTGCTAGACTTAGCTGTTTCAAGAAGTAATATTGGTAACTCTGAATAACCCCTAGCAGGCCTCTACGCTGGTGGTCCTCCGTTATCACTCAGTTCTCTCTCAACTTCCGAAGGGAGAGTACGTATGTTTCTTCTTGCTGACTTCAAGGCCTTTTTTTCACCCCCATGCAAATGGCCCTGTGACCTTTACCCCCTACTAAACCTCGTGTGGAAAGAGGTAAAGGGCTGACAATTGATAAAAGAGTGACTACGATCTTTCTATTGAGTAAAACAGTGCAAGTGGAATTGTAAATAATGTGTAAATAATGTGTAAACAGCAAGTGAAAGTAATGAATGTAAATATACGTGAACAATGGAAAATAGTTTTATAAGTTATTTCAAGTGACAGTGCACAACACAGTGTAAATAAAATAGAAATGTAAATAACGTAAATAAAATAGAGAACGTAAATAGAAATGTAAATGAGTAGTATAATAAGAATATGAGTATATACCCTAGGAGTAATGAAAGTGAAAGTTTCACTCTAGCATGTCTGAATGCTATGAGTTATGAAAGTGAAGATGAAAGTGACATTCACTCTCAATGCCAGTATACAGGACGAGAAAGTGAATGCTACGTATTTTACTGAAAGAAATTGAATCCCTACAGTGACAATAAACTAATACTACTGAAGGAAACTTATGGATAAAGACTATAGATATATATAAGTGTTATATAGTAATAGAAATATAAAGTGTGAGGGGTTTTATGAATAATAAATGACAGACTACCAAGAGCGAACTAGTGCCAGTGCGACGATCAGACGCGCTCGTAATTTCCATTGCTTTCACAGTGTTTTTTTTTTTTATTATGGATCCCAAACTACTTGAAAATTGTAGAATAGTGTTTATAGTATTTGTATCTGGCTGTGGTAATCATATTACGGGTTGTCGGGAAGTGTAAAGTGGAGACTTCGTTACCCTACTTCAGAGGTCTCCACAAGTCCTACGGTAACCGACGAAGGCTCAACAATCATTCCAGGAGAAAGCTGAAGGTATGTGCCATAAACATATATAATTTTATTATTCTAGGACTAATAACTGATTTTTGGCAAATATTTTTTGAGAGTCTGTCGGAGCCCAAATAACCCCGCGGCACACGCAAGTTATTGGTAAACAAGCCCGCGGTGTAGGGGTTAATGACCTATAGCAGCTTGTACAGCACCCTACCCATATCCCTGACCGCCTTGGAGAGAGCTCCAACATACTTGACCTCTTCCACACAACTAATCCTTCTGCTTACTCTGTTAATCTTTTCTCTCCGTTGGGCTCCTCCAGTCACAACCTTATTTCCTTAACCTGTCCTATCACTCCAGTACGGCCTGTGGACCCTCCAGGGAAACGTCGTCTGTGGCATTTTGGAGCCGCGGACTGGGAGGCCCTCAGGTAGTACTTCTTTGATTTTCCCTGGAATGATTATTGCTTCCATGGCCGTGAGCCATCTGAGTGTGCCTTGCGCATTACGGAGGTTATTCTCTCGGGCATGGAAGCATACATTCCTTTCTCATATCCATTACTAACACAAGAAAGCCTTGTTTTAATCATGCTTGTTCTAATGCTGTCCGCAACAAGGAGAGGGCCTACAAAAGGTACCGGAGCCAACCCACCCCTGAATCACATCATCTTTACGTTTCTGCCCGGAATCGTGCTAAGTCTGTTCTTCGCTCTACTAAAAATAATTTCATCCATACTAAATGCTCTCAACTCTCCAACTCGATTTCTTCCCACTCCTTCTGGCACCTTGCCAAAAATCTTTCTAACAACTTTATCTCATCATCCTTCCCTCCTCTTTTCTACTCTGATGGTTCTGTAGCTATTTCTTCCACTGATAAAGCAGATCTCTTCACACAGATTTTCTCCTCCAATTCCACCTTAGACGAGTCTGGTGCTGTTCCTCCATCACTTCCCCCCTCTGACTTCCTCATGGCTGACATTAAAATTTCTTCAGTTGATGTATTTTCTGCCATCACTGGCCTCAGTACTAACAAGGCATATGGGCCTGATGGGGTCCCTCCTGTTGTTCTCAAGAACTGTGCTTCTGTGCTTACACCCTGCCTAGGCAAACTCTTTCGCCTTTGTTTGTCAACTTGTACCTTTCCTTCTTGCTGGAAGTTTGCTCTCATTCAGCCAGTCCCAAAGAAGGGTGACCACTCCCAACCCTCCAGCTATCGTCCAATTGCTTTAACGTCCTGTATTTCAAAAGTTTTCGAGTCAATTCTCAATAGAAAAATTTTAAGGCATCTTTCCTATCACAACCTTCTTTCCGATTGTCAGTGTGGGTTCCGTCGGGGACGCTCCACTGGCGATCTTCTCACCTACCTTTCAGACTCCTGGTCATCCTCCTTTCGGGACTTTGGCGAAAGCTTTGCCATTGCACTTGACATCTCAAAGGCTTTCGATCGAGTCTGGCATAAATCTTTAATTTCCAAACTGCCCTCCTACGCTTTCTATCCTTCTATCTGTGCCTTCATCACTAGCTTCCTTTCTGGTCGTTCTATAGCCGCTGTTGTAGACGGCCATCGTTCTTCTCCTAGATCTATGAACAGTGGTGTTCCTCAGGACTCTGTCCTATCACCAACTCTTCCTTTTATTCATCAATGATCTAAGCTGTACATCTAACCCTTTCCACTCATACACTGATGACTCCACCCTTCACCTTTCCATACGGTTCCCGCAACGCCCATCTCAACAGTTACTTCAGCAACCAAGGGATGAGGCTATGGCACACCTAATGTCTGACTTGGCTCGTATCTGTGACTGGGGTAAAAATAATATGGTTGTTTTTAATGCATCTAAGACCCAGTTCTTACACCTATCAACCCAACAAAATCTTCCACAGGTATACCCACTAATGTTTAATAATACTCAGCTTAATCTTGCATCATCCTTGAACATGCCTGGGGTTTCATTTACTCGGGACTTATCTTGGAAAGATCATATTACATCTCTTGTAAAATCTGCTTCCAAGAGATTGGGTGTGCTAAGCCGACTTTGCTCTTTCTGTACCCCTGCACAATTGTTGACTCTATACAGGGGTTTTATCCGCCCCTGTGTGGAGTACAACTCTCATGTGTAGGGAGGCTCCCCACATACAGCTCTTCTCAATAGGGTGGAGTCAAAAGCTTTTCGTCTCATTAATTCTCCTCCTCTTACTGACTCCCTTCAACCTCTGTCTCTTTGCCGCACTGTTGCATCTTTATCTCTTTTCTATCGCTACTTTAATGATCACTGCTTCTCTGAACTGTCTGCTTGCTTTCCTCCACCTCTACGACGGGTGCATAGCGCCCGTCTGGCATCAAACTCTCATCCCTTTTCTGTCCAACTCTCTAATGCAAGAGTTAACCGTTACTCCTAGTCTTTTATTTATGCAACAGGTTAGCTCTGGAACTGTCTCCCTCTGTCTGTATTCCTTGCTGCCTATGATCTCCAGTCTTTCAAACGCAGTGTGTCCAGGCATCTCAAAATGATCGGATCTTGAATTTGGCTCTCTATTGTATTATAACCCTGAGTTAATGGTCACTACTCTCACTTTCAACCTGTGATGGGCTGTGGATCACTGAGGATCCCTGTTAGTCAAGTGACCACCATCGGGATTTTTTTTAATGTACCAGGGGTCACTACTTCTGGAGGATACTTGTGTCCTTGTCGCACATGGGAGAGTTCCTTGTCTCAGTGGAGTGAACGGAGCTAGAGCCTGATTGAATGCTGCCTACCTTAAAAGCGCCAGGCAAGGCTGTGTCACCACCCCTAAACATCCGCACTGTGCAGTGTGTAGATTCCTCATTATGTCCACAGACTTCCCATTAACTCAATGTACCAGTTATTAATCTCATGCCGTAACTATTAGTTTATTTGATTACTTTCTTTATCAGGTTACTCAATCGGGTAGCTTATAGACAAAGTATTACAAAATGTGACTTTTCCTTTCCAGTATTTCCTGTGAAATTTCCATGTCATTTTTTCCATCGTACATGGTGGTTTTTCTCACTTTTTCCTGGAGGGTTTGGGAGTGGTGGGAGCCTTCTTGCTTTATTATCCTTATCCTTAAGCATGTAGAGTTAGATTTTGTAGTCATAGTCTACTCTGTAACAACCAGCCTCGAAAGGACCATAAGGTCTGTTGCTGTTTGCTTTCCTATGTAATCCCATGTAATCCTCCTCTTCTTCTTCTTCTTCTTCTTCCTCTTCTTCCTCCTCCTCCTCCTCCTCCTCCTCCGAATGGAAACTAGCAAATGTAACATAAATTTCCAAAAAAGGAAATGAGTCGCACCCAGGAAATTACAGATCAATCAACTTAACATCAATAGCGTGCAAGTTAATGGAAGAAAACATCAGAGATATAATAGTTAAATATCTAGAAGAAAGTAATATAACTGAAGACTCGCAGCATGGATTCAGACATAGTCGTTCATGCTTAACTGACTTACTGGACTTCTTCCATGATGTTTACAAATCATACGATGACTCAAGAGCAGTAGATATAATTTACCTCGACTTTCAGAAAGCATTTGACACTGTCCCTCACAAGCGTCTCATGAGCAAAATAGAAGCATATAAAAAGAAACACGCGAAAATGGTTACAAGACTGTCTTTCAGATCGAAAACAGAAAGTTGTGATAAACGGAACGGAATCCAAATGGCGTAATGTGATCAATGGCGTTCCACAAGGCTCAGTACTTGGAACGATACTTTTTATTATCTCTATAAACGATATTGATGAGGGTCTAAATTGTAAAGTATCCAAATTTGCAGATGATACTAAAATAACCAGTAAAGTAACTTTAAAATTACAATGACAGCAGTTACAAAATGACCTTAATACTTTAGCAAGTTGAGCAGAAAAATGGCAAATAAAATTCAACACAGAAAAATGTAAAGTACTTCATATTGGAAGTAACAACGTCCATGCGAATTACAAAATGAACAATATCTAGTTATCAAGTACAGACAATGAAAAGGATCTTGGTGTGATAATATCAAATGATCTAAAACCAAGTAAGCAGTGCACCGAGGTGGTGTGTTTTATTGGAAGAACTTTCCAGTTTAAATTGGAAAAAGTCATATTTGCCTTGTACAACTTGCTAGTGCACCCCGATCTTGAGTATTGTGTGCAATTCTGGTCTCTATACTACAGAAAGGACATTGAGAAATTGAAGAAAGTTCAGCGAAGAATTACAAAAATGATACCACACTTAGAAACAAACCTTACGAGGAACACCTTGATAAACTTCAATTATTTAGCCTAACGAAGCGCAGGTTAAGAGGGGACCTTATTGAAGATCTTAAAATCATGAAGGGATATGACAACTTAGACATGAAAAAATATTTTGATACAGACCGGTCGAGTCAAACAAGAAGTAATGGCTGCAAAATTATGGGAAAGCGTTTCTAATCACATGAAGCAAAATACTTCTTCTTTAACAGAGTTGTAAATATCTGGAACAGATTACCCTCAGGCCTCAGATACCATGAACAGTATTTCAATAATTGAGACATTCAAAAACATAATAGACAAGTATTTGCATGAGAATCCTCAGTTGACTCTTTTGCTGTCCGAATAAGTTGCTTTTATAGCTATGTGTAAAATCATTCCCCTTTTTCTAGAAGACACCCTGTAAACAACATACCCGTACATAGTGTCACGTCATGTCGTTATACATTTTTCAATTTATTTAATGCAAATAAAGTAATATAAGCATAGATTAGGATCTGCACAGATAGCCCTGAGTTAATGGTCACTACTCTTACTTTCGACCTGTGATAGGCTGTGGATCACTTAGGGTTCCTTTTACTCAAGTGACCACCATCGGGATTTTTTTAATGTACCAGGGGTCACTGCTTCAGGAGGAAACTAGTGTACTTTTCCCACATGGGAGAGTTCTTTGTCTCAGTGGAGTGAACGGAGCTAGGGCCTGATTGACTACTGCCTACCTTAAAAGCTCCAGGCAAGGCTGCCGCACCACCCCTAAACATCCACACTGTGCAGTGTGTAGTTTCCACTTTATGTCCACAAAGTTCCCATTAATTCAATGTACTTAAAATGTCATGCCATAACTATTAGTTTGTTTGATTACTTTCTCTTTTAGGTTACTCAATTTGGTAGTTATTGACAAAGTATTATAGAATGTGACTTTTTTTTTTCCAGTATTTCCTATGAAATTTCCATGTCAGTTTTTCCATGCTGCATGGTGATTTTTCTCACTTTTTCCTGGAGGGTTTGGGTGTGGGGAGAGCCTTCATGCTTTACTATCCTTATCCTTCAGCATGAAGAGTTAGGTCTTGTAGTCATAGTTCTCTCTGTAACAAGCAGCCTCAAAAGGACCATATGGTCTGTTGCTGTTTGCTTTCCTATATAATCCTATATAATCTTTTTCCTCCTCGTCCTCCTCTTCTTCCTTGTCCTCCTCTTCTTCCTCGTCCTCCTCTTCTTCCTCGTCCTCCTCCTTCTCCTCCTCCTCCTCCTCTTCTTCCTCTTCCTCTTCTTCCTCTTCCTCCTCTTCCTCCTCCTTCTCCTCCTCTTCTTTCTCCTCCTCCTCTTCTTCCTCTTCCTCCTCCTCCTCCTCACCGAAGCCACAAATAAAGTTAACAGCCTGACCCTTAAAGTTGATGTGTTGTAGGAGTTCATTGCGAACAAAGTTGGACACACTGTGGATGATAGCCCCACTGCTCGGCCATCCGCTGTCCAGACTGACCATCCTCCTCTCACTGTAGTTACTTCTCCCCCCACCATACAGAAAGAGTTCCAGCCAGTGTGGAATGGTGCCAGGCTTGTGAGAAAAAGGAGCATCATTCCAGTAACCACTTATAATAAATTTCAGATTCTCACAGAAGCAGAGGAAGAGCCCCACGAGGCACGGGTTTTGAGGAACTCCATCATCCATGGTCAGTTGGTGGAATTCTGCGGCAGGGCACCCTCTAAACAAAAGCGTTTTTGTATTCCAGGTGCAGAAGTAGATGACATAACAGAGCCTGTGGATGTCATTTTTGAGAATGTGGAAAATAACTGCCTTATCATTCATACAGGTACCAATGACGTCATGCGAACCCGATTAGAGGAGCTGATGGAGAAGTACAGGAAGATGATCCGACGCTACAAAGAGAAAACTAACCATATTTTAATTTCAGGCATACAACCAAGGATTAATGCAGGGAATGCCTTCTTCAGCAGAGAATTTAGTATAAATATTAGAGTCAAGTCACTTTGCTTACAGGAAGGAGTTCAGTTCATCGACACGTGGTACCAGTTTTACGAGCAGCGAACACTATTTGCAAATGATGGACTGCACTTGAATGCCGTTGGTTCTGCCTGTCTTGTTCGTTTGCTTAGTGATGCCCTAAGTTTATTCTGGAGAAAAAACAAACATCACGAGAGGCAAACGTAGATGTCATACAATCCGATAAATCAGTAAGTAATGAAAGCTCCCAACATCGGAAAAGAAAACACATTAAAGCTGTTCTTGTAAATGCGCGAAGTCTATGTAATAAATTTTCTGATTTAGAGGCTCTTGTATTTACCAAAGATTATGATGTAATTGGTTTAAAAGAATCGTGGCTAGATACTGAGCAGAGAGATTTTTTAGCGAAGTTTAATCTACCAGGCTATCACATTTTTAGTAGTGAAAGGAAAAATCGAGCAGGCGGCGGTGTGTTGTTATATATTAAATCAGGATTTCATCCAGTTATAATTACCAAGCCATGTACTTCATTGACACTTTATATTCAGCTTAGAAATGAATCTTGTCATAAAATCACTCTTGGGTTAATTTATCATCCACCTGGTCAGCCACTCAACATCGATGATGAAATTACGATCAAATTGCCGAAATATCTTGTATGAAAAGCACTGTAATATTTGGTGATTTTAATTTACCAGTTCCAAAATGGGGAGAAGCCCTATCTTAACACACAGTGTTAGACCTGTATACAAACTTGCAGGAAAGTGCTTTATATTAGTTTGTAAATTATCTGACACTTGGATCTAACATCCCAGATCTTGTCTTCGGTACATCAGTAAATTTAGTGAGTAACGTTATTGTAGGAGAAGAATTTAGTACAAGTGATCATCGCATAGTTACATTTAACATTAAATTAATTGAAGACTGTGTCATAGCCAGTTGCAAGAAAGTGCTCGACTTTAAGAGAGCAAATTTTAAGAAATTAAAGGCAATTGTAGGTGCAGGTGACTGGCATCCCATTGTCGAAACTTTAGATATCAATGATGCATGAAATTGTTAGTTATTATCACTAGGGAGTCTTAACTATCAACTAACATAAAGCAGATCAACAATTCACCATTATATACAGTATGTGGGTGGTGTTTTAATCAGTACTCAGTATAAATATCTGAAGGCCTAAAATAAATATGCTGAGTACTTAGCTGTAGAGCTGATGTTTTAAGTGCAGAATGATGGCTGATTGCTGTTTACTGTCCAGTTGCGGGATGAGAACTAAACTGTCTGGTGGCAAGGAGAGAACTGAACTCTCTGGTAGCAGGGAGAGAACTGAACAGCTTCGAGCAGCTTCGTGCCCGAAGTAAATTAAATGAAACTTATCATTACTGAATATATAACTAAAAATGTTGTTTTCTTCATGACCAGATTTATCTCCAGTGGTAAATAATATCTTACCCAAATTTTTTTCTACGATGATTTATTTACAAGAAATGTGCTGTCATGGGCAGGAAATCCAAACCTGAAATTCACGACATACTCCCCCGCCCAAAATCTACACAATATTTACAACTGTCCCGTCCCAATCAGGGTACGCCATAGTTGGGAGGAACCGAGGGCGGTCCGACGTGATGTCCTCAAAGGGGCATCACATTGGGTATTTACGGGTGTAGGGAGGAGTTGGGTAGTGCCGGTGTGGCTGTCATCTTCTTTCCTTTCTACATCAATTTCTAATGGATACAGCTTAACCACTGGTCTAGTGGTCAAACTGGCGTTTGTCCTTAGCTGTACTACCCTATATTCTTGATTGGGAGCATGTAACAATTTGGTGACCTGACCTAGTCACCAGAGAAGTCGAGGCTCATCGTTCTGTATCATCACGACATCCCCAATTTGAGGCACTGCCTTCCCTTTCTTGTATGTCAATTGACGATGTTGCTTCCTGAGAGATATTAGGTAGTCAGTGGTCCATCTCCTCCACAGATCCAGTGAAATCTTTGTCACATATAGGAGACGTCGGTTTATTCCCGAATTAGTCCACCAGGTGATGTCCGTGAGACCATTATCCCTGACTTCCTGTTTCGGGAACTGTCTAAGACGCCTCCCATTAATAAGTTGAGGAAGTAACAGGGAGTAGATCTTCAAGGTCACCGTATGTATATGCAAGTGGACGGTCATTGACTGTGGCCTTAAGTTCCAATAATACAGTATTCAGTTCTTCTCGGGTTACTTAAGCTCGATCCAATACCTTTCGCAGGCCAGCCTTTAGGATGCCTATCACTCTTTCCCAGATGGCACCGAACCATGGCACGCTGGCTGGTATAAACCGCCACTCACAGTTTACTTTTACCAATTCATTCTGTAACCTTGGATCATTTTTTAACTCCCTCAACACATTGGTTCCACTTATAAATATAGTTGCATTATGTTCAGGGAAGCCTTTCCTGCTACAGAACCGACGGAAGGCATGAATGAAAGATTCGCAGGAGAGGTTCGACACCGTCTCAATGTGTATACCCCTAGTAACCGCACAGGTAAACAATACTACATATAATTTTCCTATGGTACCCTTTTCTTTAATGGGTAGAGCACCTGTGTAGTCTACTCCTGTTACTTGAAATGGATTCACTTCCTGAACCCTAAAGTAGGGTAACGGCGGAGCCTTTACAGCACTATATAGGGCACCTTGTAGCCTTTCACAAGTTATACATTTTCTTGAAAGTTTCTTTAAAACTTCTTTGAACCTAGAAATCCAAAATCTTTGTCTTATGTAACTTACAACATAACATACTCCACTATGGCTACACACCTTGTGGCAGTACTCAGAAAGGAGAGCCGCTAACCTATGTTTACTAGGTATTAGGATAGGGTCCTTTGCTTCATCCTTTAAGTCCGACAACTGTAGCCTACCCTTTCAACACAACAGCCCACTTTCCATATAGAGACCTAACTGCTTCACAGCATTACTTGGTGTGCCCTTTCCAGTGGATAAATAATGGTAATTCTCAGGATACTCTTCCATTTGAGTTAATCATTACTGATTCTGCTATCCTTAATTCCGGCACTGTCTCATGTGTTCTTCGTCTCCTATCTTTCAGTGTCTTGATAAATTTCAATACCCATGCAATCACATGCCTTGTCTTCACATAAGAACCATATCGGTCCCAATTCATTTTGGCAGGAAGGGTTACTGATACTGGCAATGACAGGGTCTCTTCAAGGTGACACGCTGTGGCGTCCCCAACTTCTTCAAATGGACCATTTTCCAACCACATGTTTTGGTGAGGTAGCCATGTGGGCCCTCTCCACCACTAAGAGGAACCTATTAAGGACGCATATGACGTCCCTCTGGAAACCATATCACTGGGGTTGTCCTTTGTAGACAACGAAATTCAGCATCAGGGATTAATGCCTTTATTTCATCAATCCTGTTCTGAACATATACAGGCAACAGTTTTTTACTGGACAACCAGTATAGGGTTATCTGGCTATCTGTCCAGAGGTATATTATTTCTATGCTTAACTCGTCCGCATAGGCCTCATAAATATAATAGACGAGATGGGCTGCTAGCATGGCAGCAGTCAGTTCAAATTTTGGTATAGTGAGGGGTTTAATGGGTGTTACTTTAGCCTTTGCTATAGCTAATCTACTGCTTCCCTTATTAACCAAGTAGGCTGCCACACCATAAGCAGTGGTGTTTGCGTCACTAAATAGATGCAGCATGACCCTTTTACTATCAGTGACTTTGCGGGGAAATACAATACTGGTACTGTTAATCATATCCTCATATATCCCCTGCCATTCAGCCTCCATATTTTCCGGTATGGGAACATCCCATCCACATTCAATATGCCATAGATCTTGCACAAATTTTCTTGAACGGATGGTTCACCGGCAATAATACTCCCAGAGGGTCAAACACACTTGCAGTTATTCTCAACACCTCACGTTTTGTCACTACTGTGGGTCTACTTTTGTGTCCCTTGACCTGCAACATATCCATATCAGTTAGTTATTAATGCCAAGTACTTTTACCTTCTCCTGAACTTCAGAAGACAATCCCTTTAGGTGGAGTATCTTCCGCAATTTCACACCGTTTGTTACCCACTCTCTTAAGAACAAATTGGCACTTGAAAATACTCTCAGGGCATCCCAACACAATTGTTATAAAGCATCCTCATCTCCTTCGGTTCCTTGCAAGTTGTCAATATACAATCCTTTCCTTAATTTAACATTCAAGGCCTTATGCTCCTGAACCACTGATAAATGTTTTTGTATGGTGGCATTCAAGAGGAATTGGGAACAAGTGGCTCCAAACAACACTGCCTTGAACCTATATATCAAGCAAGGGCTATTTAGATTTAAAGGTTCAACAGGCCAAAGAAATCGTCCCTATCCTTCTCAGATAACCCCACCATAAGAAATGCCTTCTCGATGTCACTCACCCAGGCAAAACAATGACACCGAAAGCGCAACAATATCTGTGTGAGGTCATTAACCAAAGATGGGCCTGCGTGTAAGCAGTCATTCAGGCTATATGCCCTCTCATGCTTTCTAGCTGAACAATCAACACTACTCTAATTGGTGTTGTGAGGCTATCTTTAGTGACACCATGGTGAGGTAGATAGTGTACAGGATGTCCTACCAGACTCTTGTCGTCCACCTTTTCTATGAATGCTTTTTCTAATTGATCCTGGATGACTTTACTGTTTGCAATAGTTGGGATCCTTTATGCATTTACACTGCAAACCTCTTAATCTGTCCAAGGCTAACCTAAAATTATCGGGTAACTTATCAACGTTTTCTTTTCATGGTAATTCTACAACATAATTTATTGTCCCTGTTCTTTGGAATATTGCACCGTTTCATAGAAGTTACCTAATACCTTCTCTCCCTTCTTATCAGTCTCACTGGGACTAATACCTATGTGATCTAAGTCCCATCGAGCTGTCAGATCCTTGATTTCTTCTTCCTCCTCCTTGGTTAGGTTGAGGTGTGGAGGTTACAAAGGAAAAATTGACTGGTTCAAACAAATAGTGTGGGAAAGGAAACGAAAAATTGGAACGTGGGAAAGAATGAGTTGTTGAAAATGAGGTGGAGGATTGGGGGAAAGGTAGATGGAGGAGGGAATTATATTTGTGAGGAAGTAGTTAAGAACATGGGAGGTGTTAGATCTCTGGGTAATGGCACAACGACTAGAGACATTCTTTTTTAATACTGAGGTAGGTGTGTATAATACGAAGGTGGCTTAGGAACTGAACTGTCATCAACATCAGTAGTAACAAATCAACTATGCCTCAAGAAAGGAAACTTAGCAGTAAAGACCCATTCATCTCCCGTCTCCTTTCATTCATACTCACTCGAAGCTTTATTGGATAAACATTCACTCTAAATGGCAGCACTACACAATTATAACCCGATTCGAAACCTCAGTTCATGCTCAGTCATTCAACACAATCATACAAATACTATACACCTCCCCCCCAAGATGGAAGGGATAGGTTGTGGAGCCTTGACATCTGACTCCTCATACGTATTTGAGTCCCACCGCACTTGAAGTTGTTGCGGGGGTCTCCTTTGGCGTGTACTGCGACGAAGTTCAGATGTATCTGAAAGAACACTTGTGTCCATGGAATGGGAAATCGTGCTCTTAACCTCTGAGGTCTTCTTGAATCCTGGGGACATAGGACGATGTGGCCTCAAAAACTTCAGACTCCTACGTAAGAATCTTCCGCTACCCAGCTTGACTAGGTAGTCTCTGCGAGAGCCAGTACCAACAATGACTCCCATCCGGTCCCATTGCTTTGTAGTTGGGTCCTGCATATCCACATAGGCTCCAGTGTGTAGTTTCTTAAGTGGTTTAGGTGAAACATGTCGCTGCTTAGCCTGCTGACGAAGGTGATCGGCCTTAGCGTCACAGACATCCGTCGCATGTTGCCATTCTGCTGCAAAAGAACGATAATGCACAGGTATTAGTGATCATAAAGATGTCCAAACAACATCTGTGCTGGAGACCTTCCATCACCATGCGGAGTATTACACAGCTCCAACAGACACTGTGCAAATGCATCCATGTTCAGCTGCCCTCTTTCAGTTGTTGTCTGGATCAGTTCTTAACGATCTTCACAGCAGCTTCTGCATGTCCATTTGCCCTGGCATAATATAGTGAAGTTACTTGACGTTCTACTCCCCAAAGAGCCAGGAAGCGTCGAACAGTGGAGGATGCAAACTGAGGACCACCATCAGGCCTGAGGACCACGGGAACACCTGTGTCTGCAAATGGTGAACGTAGAGCTGTCACCAGATGAGCTGCAGAAGCTGGTCTAGGGCATGAAGACACACAAGGCCAGCCAGAAAGTCTATCCACATACACTCAAAATGTTCGTCCAACCACATGAAAGTAATCTGCAGACACATATTCAAAGACACGACTAGGTATGTCCTCCGTTATTAAAGGTTCATTCCGTTGACCTAGCAGAAGTGTGAGGCATTTATAGCATGCACCAACAGTATCCTCAGTATCTTTATCAATCCCTGACCAATAAACTGTCTGTCTCACATGGAGTTTAGTACGGTCTATACCTTGATGTCCTTTATGAAAGTTTTCCAACACCTCCCTACGAAACTCCCTGGGAATAAGCAACCTAGCTCCGTAGACTACAAGCCCATCATCAACGGCCTGCCTCCTATGCACTCCCAGATATGGCCACAGGCTAGGTGCCAACTCGTTCCTCGATGTAAGAAACCCTTCCATGATAATATTATGCAAATCAACATATTCTGGATCTCTGTCCCCTCTTTCTCTAACCTTCTTCAGGGTCTTGTCCTGCAGTGGCGCCAATCTGGTGCCATCCTCACATGCAGTAATCAGAACAGCTTCCACCGCAGGATGTAACGGGTCACTGCTCTCCGACATCTCACTGTCAGCAGGATCTGACACAGGGGAACAGGATAGAGCATCAGGCACACAATGAGATGAACCCTTCTGCCAGCTAACTGTGAAGGTGAAAGACGTTAACTTCTTCATACGTTGGAGACTGGGGTTGTCAATTTCACCTAAGAGTTTACTGTTGCATATGATCCACCACCAGGTCAAAATGTGGGCGCCCAACCAGATATACACAGCATTTTTGCATGGCCCAAAATACTGCTCCCATCTCCAACTCTATCATTCCATATCTTCATTCAGTGTCAGATATAAATCTCGAGCCACACTGCACTAAGTTCCATACCTGATCATGCCGTTGTAACAACACAAACCCAAATCCGTGAAGTCTTGAGGCATCTGTCTGTAACACAGTGGGAAGTGCAGGGTCGAAGTGGGCCAAGACAGGAGGAGAAACCAGAGCCTCCTTCACTCTTGCAAACGCCACATCATGTTGCGATGTCCAACACCACCCGTTGCTAGGTTTTAGTAGATCTCTTAACGGTTGTGCTGCTGCAGAAACATCAGAGGAAAATTTACCTAGTTGATTAGCGAGTCCCATGAATGACCGATGATCCGTGATGTTTTGTGGGGTAGGAAAATTAGAGATGGCTGTGATCTTCCTGGAGTCTATAGTATAATCCTCACTGAAGATAGCATACCCAAAGTATTCTACATTTCCCTTAGCAAACTGAATTTTCTCTGCATTTAAGGTAATGCCATAATCCTCAACGTTGCACTACTTTAATCACATGAGCTAAATGTTCCTGATAAGATTTATCATAAACTTACACATCATATACAATCTTTATAGTCTGTGGTATATCTCCCAGTGCTTGAGATCCCCGTCTGTTATACTCATCACCAGAAGATACCAACCCCATAGATGCACGCTTGAACTTGTACCACCCCCATGGGGTAATGAAGCAGGTCAGATCCTGACCTTCCTCAGCAATCGCAATCTAATGATAACCCATCTTCTCATTCAGAGTGGTAAACCACTGAGCACCAGCACCCATAGATGATATGGCATCATGAGAAGACTTCGAAGGGTATGTAGGCCTGAGAACATATTTATTCAACCGAGTCAGGTCAACACAAAGTCTTACACCTGACTGTTTCTTAGGCACCGGGACAATCGGGCGACACAAGGCAGTGGGGTAATCTACTTTAGCAATTAGGTCCTTTGTCAACAAATCATCAAGCTGAGCTTTGATCTCTGCCCTCCAACTAAATGGGATAGTGCAAGAAGCCGTAGCCACAAAAGGTTTCGCATTTTCCGGTAACTGAATTCTGATAGGGCCCCCGTGCATCTCTCATAATTTTGGTGTGGCCCCAAACACGAGGGAAGGCGTCAATAATAGCCTTACCTTGTTCTTCGCACTGCTCCTCTGTCGACTCTTAGGGATGATGCCATCTCGGAAGTACTGGAGGTGGAACTAGAGAAGGACACTCAGGGTCAGGAAGTGGATCAGATTTCTTGTCACATGCTACAGCCTGGATCTGTGTGGGAAAATCGTGGTGTAATATACCTAGAGCAACTGAATCGAACCAGCTAAGTAAAGCTCCTTTCATCTCTTTTATGACAGTTACTTTAGCTAAAGTGACTCTGTTTCCCAATTCTAACTGTGAATTAAAAGTACCCAGACAAGTAAGTGGTTGTTCTCCTGCCATTTTGAGCTTAGCGGTTTTATCTGGATCCGAAGATGACTGACTGATACCCAAGGATTTTACTACACTTAATCCAATCACTGTTATTTCAGCTCTGGAATCAGGTGTCCGACCTCCAGGATGACTAGTGAAAATACTCACTTTTGGTGTAGGTTTGGTTTTCACTCCATTAAGATACACATCCGCAATCAGTTGAAGGTGGTCTAGACTTCCATCGTGATTTGCCTCGTTGATACTTAGGGGATTGTGTCTGTGCCCTAGATGTACAAACCACTGCAAAATGCCCGGTTTTCCCACACTTACTGCTTTCTCGGTTCAAGGCTCTGCAACGCTGATCATCTTGATGACCTTCCCTTCCACACCTGAGACACTGTTCTGCTCTGAGTTTCTTCTTTCCCCCTTTGTACTGCGAGACTTTACATGGGGACTGCTTAGATTCTCCTTGCAAAGCAGCACGATTGGTATTAGTATTTTCAGAGGCACGACAAATATCTACAGCTTTCTACAGATCTAGATCCTTTTCTTCTAACATAAGTTTCAATGCCTCCTCATCCCTAGTACCAATCACTATTTGATCTCTAAGACGATTTTCCATACAGGATTCACAGAAATCACAAAATGCAGGTATTTTCTTGATTGCACAATAGAAGTCATCAAACGTCTCACCTGGTTCTTGTACTTTCAGATAAAACTCCCGCCGATCAACAATAATATTCTGTTGTTGTCGTAGATGAGACTCCATAGCATTCAACGTACTCGGCAGGTCTGCTTCTTCTGCTAATTCCAGCCTGTAGCCTATCTTACGAGTCCTGGTCCAGTCGTTGTCCAGCACAGCCACCAATGCGGATCGTTGTTCAGCTGCTGGAAGTGAAGATATCCTCGAAAGTGTGCCGTATCCGTCGAATTTGTGGCGCCAGGCAGCAAACTCCTTATGTGAGACAGATGATGTAAGATGTGGTGCAGGAATAGGTGGATGTTTGGTGGTGTTCTGCACTCCTTGGCCTCTCTTGCATATTGCCACCGCCTACCTCGCCCCGGTATCTCGTGAGGAGGGCTCCAACTTTACTGTTAACATAATTCCCCAGACAGTTGCTTAGATTTCCCTAGATTTGGTCAAAAATTCTTCAAATAATTTTCATCAGATTTTTCGTTGCATAATGCCAGAAAATAATTATGAAAATGCCACTTTTCATTAGTGATGCTAGTCGTTTGCATAGCCTAATCACTTGCAAACTCGAAAACGCCTACAAGTACACAAGCACAAAGGGTTACTTCACTGCTACACACTGTGTCTAGGCCAAGTACTCAGTGATTATGGGTGTCGAGTGGCGTTCAGTTTCAGCAGCCTATTGAAAATTTCTAATATTCGTTCCCTCAATTGCTAAAAATCATAATAGGCTAATTCTATTTTCCATGCCCACTATCATGAAAGAATATATCCTAAACTGGCTTAATAAATAAAACGATTGTTCCACACGCTTCTTAGCTTGACTGTTAACTTACTAATAACAGTAAAAAAACACGTGGGCCCAAACTCCATACTCTATTGTCTGAAAGTTAGCAGAGGTCCCAACTTCTAAGCCTAATCCATATGTCTTCACCGTGTATATGATACACAGACATGTCATTATTCATATTCTTGTCACTATTTGCATCTTCATTATTTATGAGTGCAAACAGAACTGAGACATCAGCACTACATTATTACTTAGATCTTAGAATTTCATAAGAAAATGAAAAGACGCTAAGCTCATTACCACGTGACCCACACACAAGTTATACAACACTGACGATGAGGCCGAGCTGCTCAGCTGAGGGCACTCAGTGCAAGTCAGCCGATGGGCAAATCACCATTGACAACAGATCCATCGTGACTCCTGCGTTTTCACTGGCTGGGATTTCAAATCGGGGAGAAGAGTTCTGTCAGCCAGTGTGTACCTGCTACGTGGGCGTTGGACATTTGACTGGTTAGGCGAGATGGTTGAATAATTAATGTTTTTTTTTTTTTTAATGCGAGGAAGAAGGAACCAAAGGCCATGAGCCTGCAATAAGAGTTCCCTCCAAGAGAAAAACAAAATACATGAGAGCCAAATTCATGATCCATTCTTTTCAAGATGCCTGGACACACTGCGTTTGAAAGACTGGAGATCATAGGCAGCAGGAAATACAGACAGAGGGAGACAGTTCCAGAGTTGACCTGTTGCATAAATGATGGATTGGGAGTAACGGTTAACTCTTGCATTAGAGAGTTGGACAAAAAAGGGATGAGAGTTTGCTGCTAGACGGGTGCTACGCGCCCGTCGTAGAGGTGGAGGAACGCATGCAGACAGTTCAGAGGAGCAGTGACCATTAAAGTAGCGATAGAAAAGAGATAAAGATGCAACAGTGCGGCGAAGCGACAGAGGTTGCAGGGAGTCAGTAAGAGGAAGAGAGTTAATGAGACGAAAAGCCTTTGACTCCATCCTATTGAGAAGAGCAGTGTGTGGGGAGCCTCCCCACATATGAGAGTTGTACTCCACACAGGGGCGGATAAAACCCCTGTATAGAGTCAACAATTGTGCAGGGGTAAAGAAAGAATGAAGTCGGCTTAGCACACCCAATCTCTTGGAAGCAGATTTTGCAAGAGATGTAATATGATCTTTCCAAGATAAGTCCCGAGTAAATGAAACCCCAAGCATGTTCAAGGATTATGCAGGATTAAGCTGAATATTATTAAACATTAGTGGGTATACCTGTGGAAGATTTTGACGGGTTGATATGTGTAAGAACTGAGTCTTTGATGCATTAAAAACAAGATTTTTTTATCCCAGTCAGAGATACGAGCCAAGTCAGACATTATGTGTGCCATAACCTCATCCCTTGTTTGTTGAAGTAACTGCTGAGATGGGCATTGAGAATGGAAAGGTGAAGGATGGAGTCATCAGCGAATGAGTGGATAGGGTTAGTTGTACAGCTTAGAAGGTCATTGATGAATAGAAGGAAGAGAGTTGATGATAGGACAGAGCCCTGAGGAACACCACTGTTGATAGATCTAGGAGAAGAACGATGGCCGTCTACAACAGCGGATATAGAACGACCAGAAAGGAAGCTAGCGATGAAGGCACAGATAGAGGGATAGAAACCGTAAGAGGGCAGTTTGGAAATTAAAGATTTATGCCAGACTCGATCGAAAGCCTTTGAGATGTCAAGTGCAATGGCAAAGCTTTCGCCAAAGTCCCGAAAGGAAGATGACCAGGAGTCTGAAAGGTAGGTGAGAAGATCACCAGTGGAGCGTCCCTGACGGAACCTATACTGACGATCAGAAAGAAGGTTGTGATAGGAAAGATGCCTTAAAATTTTTCTATTGAGAATTGACTCGAAAACTTTTGAAATACAGGACGTTAAAGCAATTGGACGATAGTTGGAGGGTTGGGAGTGGTCACCCTTCTTTGGGACTGGCTGAATGAGAGCAAACTTCCAGCAAGAAGGAAAGGTACAAGTTGACAGACAAAGACGAAAGAGTTTGCCTAGGCAGGGTGTAAGCACAGAAGCACAGTTCTTGAGAACAACAGGAGGGACTCCATCAGGCCCATATGCCATGTTAGTATTGAGGCCCGTGATGGCAGAAAATACAGCAGCTGAAGAAATTTTAATGTCAGCCACGAGGAAGTCAGAGGGGGGAAGTGATGGAGGAACAGCACCGGAATCGTCTAAGGTAGAATTGGAGGAGAAAGTCTGTGCGAAAAGATCTGCTTTATCAACAGAAGAAATAGCTACAGAACCATCAGAGTAGAAAAGAGGAGGGAAGGATGATGAGGTAAAATTGTTAGAAAGGTTTTTGGCAAGGTGCGTATGGACATATTCGTTAAATAATCCCTGTTTATTAAAAAAAAAAAAAAAATCCCTAGAATTCCCAAAATTTTTCGAAATCCCCAGATTATTCCCTAAATTCCTCAAAAGTTCCAAATCTGGGGACAATTCCCTAAAAGTGGGAGCGCTGCTCGTGAGTAGAGCTCATCCTGTCTAACAAGGCAGCTAACTGCTCCTCACGCCTCTGGGACTCCTCTGCTTGTTGTGCGACAAGTGCAGCCAATTTCTCCAGCTACTTCGCCATCTTCTCAGAACAAATGCAGACTGTCGTAGTTAAATCTTGCGCTTAATGGAAGTATCCTACTCACTGCGCCATGTTAAATCTCTGGGTAATGGCACAACGTTGTTTTTTTTTTTTTTTTTTTTTTTGCCTATCGACCATTGAGGCCGGAGCCTCTGGTCATTAAGGCACATATACAGTATATATATATATATATATATATATGTATATATATATATATATATATATATATATGTATATATATTGACACATATATACATATATATACAAACATATATATATACATACATACATACATACATACATACACACATCCATGCATATGAACATACACACTTTCATGCACACGTACATATATATAATAATTTTTATTTTATTATTTTTTTGTAGTTTTATTTTTATTATTTTTATTTATTTTTTATATTTTTAACCTTATAATACTTATAAACAAAATACCTAATTTAAAGACCCTAAAACTAACCACCTAACAGACAAATCGCTAACCTATACTAAATCCTAAGAGACAAATAACTAGACCTACACTAATACTCAAAAAGCCTCTACCAAGAGAACACCATCGACTGCAGACATGTAATGCCTTTCTACATTACATACCTGCACTCATCACCTGATGACTGTCAGTCGAGGCACAACCTAATATAGGGGACATCAATATATGACAGGGAACCAGACGAGTCAGGAACATTTCCATACACGTCAGCTGTCGTCCCTAATTAGAATAACTTAAGCAGGATAATATAATGTATTTACATAATTTGTACAAAAATTGAAGAACCTCGCCCAGCAGACTACCATCGACTGCAAGTGCCCAATACCTTCCTTTATTGCACACTTGCACTCATCAGCTGGTGACTGTTAGGCGAGGAACTTGGCTTAATGTAGGGGACATCTATATTAGAAATAGATCGGTGGGAGGAGGAACTATTTAAAATATGTCAACTGTCAACCCTAATTAATATTACAATATATACATATTTACTGTTCATAAAAACCATAACCACACAGTAAAAAAGTCACATCACTCTGATCAGTCCGGTCTCTCTCAAGAAAGCCATCAATTTATCAGTCATAACAATGTCCCCATCACCCAGGATAGTGGAAAGGGTGAAGGGGACGTCTGCTGCGCCGCAGTAATTTATAAGTGAAGCGTGTTCACGAATAAATCCCCGACAGCGCAGGATGATATGACTGATAGATAACACCGTATTACAGATGTCACAGTGCGGCGGGAAGCGTCTTTCCATATATGGTTTTATGTGGGTTAAAATGGTGGTATTAAGCCGTAGCCGTGCCAACACTTTTTCTTCTAGGCGACTGGGACGGTTGGCAGTGTCCCAGTCGCCCAGGTACGGCTTACAAGTTGGAATATTTAGTCTGGTCCACTGACCTTGCCACAGAAGATTTATTGATTTCTTTCCGAGAGACAGACTCTACCGTAGATCACGAGGAACGTCCCAAGTCTCCTCGAGCTCCACAGCCGACTTTGCAAGTAAGTCAGCCTGCTCATTGCCGTAGATACGACAATGACCAGGCACCCAGATCAGCGTGAATGACTTGTTGCATGAATGCAACTTATTAACGATGCGGCCCTGGATCTCATGAGAGTCCGTAGTGCAAAATGCAATTGCCTGAAGGGCTGATTTTGAATCTGAAAATATGACAAATGAGTCATGCCTAGAATTGAGAGCATAGTCTATGGCTTTGTCAACAGCAAAAAGTTCTGAAGTAAACACAGATGTATGAGTCGGCAACCGATACCTGAGGGCACATTCAGTCGACCACACACTTGCACCCACACATTCACTCGACTTGGAGCCGTCGGTGTACAATTGATGGGACCCCAAGTGACGAACAATGATGTTACGAAACAAGTGGTGGACCTCCGCCTCCGGCGCCTTGGCCTTTGGTACTGGGAGCCATGTGACATCGACTGTAAAGCCGGGTGGCTCCCAAGGCGCTATATTTTTAAGCACCAATTTGTCACAGTCACTGGGGTTCACATCAAGCTCCTGAGTCAGTAAGTGGAGGCGAGCAGCAAGTGGCCAACGCACCCCCCGCAGAAGGTGGTGGTATTGACGCAGGGGGGTACAGGCCACATTGCCGATATTACTTTTCCTTAACGTCCTTATGCCATAGGACAAGGCCAGGTGGTCACGGCGAATACGGAGGGGAGGCACATTCGCCTCCACTTCCATACGAGTCACACGGGTACACCGGACGGCTTCAAGACACATTCGCAAACATTTACTCTGTAACACATCCAATCCTTTCAGAGTGGCATCGGATGCCGAGCCATACACCTGTGCGCCATAGTCTAGCTTCGATCGAATAAGGGACTTATACACCATTAATAAAGATTTTCTGTCGGCACCCCAGGTAGTACCCGCTAGGTACTTGAGGACATTTAACGGTTTATCACAACAAGCAAGCAAAGTATTAACGTGAAGTTTAAAATTCATTCTACGATCAAAATGTATTCCTAAAAATTTTACAGAATTTTGAAAAGGTACCGCCTGATTATCCAAGGTTAAGCACAAATTAGGTACGTTACGATTAGTGAAAACTATACCGGCACACTTACGTACGGAAAACTTAAATCCCCACTGCAAGGCCCTTTGGTGGTCGGAGTCAAGTGCTGCTTGAATCTGCCCAGCCGAAACTTGTGCATTACGGGAAGAGTGCCATATTGCACAATCGTCAGCGTAGAGCGAGTATTTAAGATTCCTCGGGATGGGAGCTGATGACAGAATATCATTGATCATAATACTAAATAAAGTAGGACTAAGCACACTTCCCTGTGGCACCCCATTTTCCTGGATAAATATATCCGATGTTAGGTTACGGGGTAATTTGACAGAGAAAGTTCTGTCCCTTAAGAAATTTGAAACAAAAACAGATAAATTTCCTCTTAAACCATAAGCATAGAGCTTCATTAGTATACCGTGTCGCCATGTCATGTCATAGGCTTTATGGATGTCCAAGAACACCCCTATCATGAATTCTTTATTGGCAAATGCCTCTGCAATACAATGCTCCAAATTCATTAAATGATCTAGTGAACTTCTGTATTTACGGAAGCCACATTGTTGATCATTTAACAAATTCTTCGACTCTAAAACAAAAAGAAGCCTATTGTTAACCATACGTTCCATGACTTTACATAGACAAGAAGTCAACACAATAGGACGAAATGAAGTGGGATTCATAAGACGACCAGCCTCTTTGGGTATCGGTATGACGTGCGCAAAGAGCCATGAGTTTGGGAACGTTCGAGACGCCCAAATCTCATTGTACAATGCTAACATCTTAATCAGGTTGTCCTGATTAAGATGCTGGATCATACCGTACGTGATGGTGTCTGGTCCAGGGCTGGTGTCTTTACAGGATTTAAGGGCAAGGAGCAGTTCATCTAGCATAAACTCTTGGTTGTACGGGGAGTTTACGTCTTCTGTGGCAAAGTCTAATATCTGTAGCTCAGCCGTGCGTTTATGATGTTGGAAACGCGGGTCATAATTGGCTGAGCTACTTACATGAGAAAAACTCCTGGCGAGGATGTTAGCAACGTCCACGGGCTCGTCATAGATGTTATTATTAACCCGCCCCGTCCCGACGACGTATGGGTACGTCACCACGATTTGCATTTGCCAGTCCCGGCGACGTACCAGTACGTCGTGCAATTGCAAGGTACCTAATTTGCACAATTTTCAATTTTCGCACGTGATTTTTCGTATGTATACACGGGACACCTTCCTCTATTCCTGTACAAGATACCAAGCAGGGACAATGCCTTACACTGCATAACCTCCCCCCTCCCCCCCTCATGCCACTGTCTTGGCAAAGGACCTGTTACCAGTGACCTGGCTAGTAAAGTTATTCAGGGCCAGAGTGATTCCCCAATCGATGACAATGTGGAGGACAATGTTTACATAGCATTAGAAGAAGAAACAGCCAGAAATAATGATCAGGTAGTGTGGCAAAAATAGGTCAGGTATGGTGATTAGTTAGTGAGTGAAACAATGCTTATAATGCCATTATTACTGCTTGAAAACCAATATACTGTCATACTACATATACATTCGTACCAAGTAAATAAATAAATACCGTTTATGAGTGGATAAAATAGTTACCCTCCCATAGAACTCGTTTTCTTTGGTGCCAGCATGTCAGAAAACCCACTCAGGTAAGGAGGAACTCCTACCTGGATTGGGCACTTTAAACCTCAGGTGAGCGATTTCTCTATGAATTTTCGATGTTTCTCACCAAAAGCGAAGGTTTTAGCCAAAAAAAAAAAATTCGAAAATACCTCGGGACTGGGGGATGTCGGAGGTGCGGAAAACCTCGGGACGTGACGGGTTAACTTGAAGGGTGGTGACTGGGAAATATGGGCCTTTATTATTTAATATTCTTATGGTGGACCAGACTTTACGTAATGGTGTTGTACGAGTCACCGTGGACACAAAGGACCGCCAGGAGTCACGTTTGGCCCTTCTTATTATTCTCCTTGCCTCAGCCAGTGCCTGTTTGTATGCAATAAAATTTTTCTCAGTGGGCTGACTATCAAAAGTCCTGTATCTCCTATTGCGTTTTCTTAATGCTTGTCGGCAATCCGGCGTCCACCAATGTGCTCTATGGTTCGCTTGAACTGTAGAAGTCTTGGGAATAGCAGCCTCAGCTGCGTGTAATATGGAAGTAGTTATATTTTCGACCTTAACATCTATGGTCTCCCCAGATATATCTAAATTGGCGATCCTTGAGAAGGATCCCCAATCTGCTTTCTTATAGTTAAATTTTGGAGGTGGAGGGTCCGAAATGATGTCGCGTGTATAAGAAAGACAGATGGGTAAATGATCACCTCCCAAGGAGTCGTCGTAGGGGTCCCATGAGAGATCTTGATGTATACCAGGGGAGGCCAAAGATAAGTCAATGGCCGAAAAGTTACCAGTACGATCATCTACACGAGTCGCTCTACCATCGTTCAGAAGACAGAGGTTGGACTGTAGTATTAGGTCGGCTACTTGCTCCCCACGACCATCAATCCTCAAGCTACCCCACTGATAGTGATGGGCGTTAAAATCGCCCAACACTAACTTATTTCCAGGCAGATGTTCCACTAGTGAATTTAAAGCATCACTATCAATGGGGCCATGTGGAGGACAGTACAGAGAGCAAATAAACAGATACGTGTTATTAAATTTTACTCTGCACGCGACAGCTTCCAGAGTAGAATTTAGAATCACTTCCGTTTGTGGGTGTGATTTGTGTGTGTAAATGGGAACTCCGTGACCTTCATATCTTCTATACGAGTGGTAGTGTTTTAACTGTGGAGGATCAGGACGATCCTCCAGGCGCGTCTCCTGTAAACAAACAATGTCTGGCCTGTGTATAGAAAGCAAGATTGCTATATTTTGTAACTTATTCCTAATACCTCTACAATTCCACTGTAGTATAGTGAATGCGGCGGTTTAAGATTTACGAGGGGGGCCAGTGTGTTTAATTTTTTTATGCCGCCCACCACCAGGCGAGTGGCTACCGGGGGACCTTTCCCGGTGCTTACTCGTGGAGATCTCCATATTCTCATCAATAACAAGGCTCCCATAATTCACCGAGGAAGAGCTATTCTTTCTCTCCCTCGCTGGACCAGGAGCGGGAAGGACATGAGGACGTGACTGTTTGGTGAGGGTGGTCAAGTTAATTTTATCTGACTTGTCAGGCTTCTGTTTTGTCCGCACTGACTGCGAAGGAGCAGCGGCAGCCTGAGAGTATGAAGTGGCAATTGGGATGTCTGTCAGAGAGTTGGAACGTACAGGAGGCTTAGGCCGAGAGGTATGGCGTGGGGCATGAGGAGCGAATGTAAGGTCAGTCTGTGTCTCCACCGTGCACATCACAGGACGAGACACAACCGCCGATGCATAGGAGACATTAGGCTTGGGAGTTGCATGCAACTCCTTCACCTTCTTCCTTGCATCGTAAAAGGAAATGCCCTCGGTTGCCTTCACTGTGCAGACCTCTTTCTCCTCCTTCCACTTGAGGCAAGCTCTCGAGGAAGTGGAGTGAGCATCCTTGCAGTGAAAGCAGCACTCCGTCTCAGATGTACAGTGTTCAGCAGAATGTCCCACATTTGCGCACCTACCACACACTGGCTGGGAAGCCCTACAAGCCTTTTCATGATGCCCATAAATCTGGCATTTTAAGCAACGCTAGGGGTTCGGGATATATGGTCAGACGTTAAGAATTTCATATCCAATTCTGATGTTGGAAGGTAAAGCAACTTTGCCGAACGTTAGGACAACTGTGGCGGTCTTCGTCTTCCTGCCTTCCGAGAATCTAGTTATAAAACGTGCCTCTATAACATCCTGCTGTGCAAGTTCCTGTACGATCTCTTCCTCCTCCATGACCACTAGATCTCTGCAGGTGATCACACCTTTGCAGGAATTCATGGAGTGAGGGATCGTGGACTGAACATCATAACAATGGAACTTGCTCAGTTTTAGCAAATCCTTTACCTGACTTGAGTTCCTAGTTTTAACGAGAAGATCTCCACTCGCAAGTTTTTTCACTTGTTCCACCTCACCTGCACACCCATCAATCACCTTCTTGATGATAAAGGGATTGAGGCTGGACAGGGGAGTGGGACCAACCGCGTGGATCTGTACAAACTCGGCGTTTCTGTAATCAATGTCAAGACGGGTACGTGTCTGGGGCCGTTCAGTCTGGGGGTAGTCAGTCCGTGAGACAGTCGAGGGTCGGTCAGGACTACCTCCCCCCCTGAAGGGGGGGGAGGCAGCAGTGGCGTCCGCCATAGTTACCACTTCCCCCTCACGGGGGAAGTGGGAAGAGAGAGAAAAACGACCAATTGAGAAATTGCCCGGGGAACACACACCTAATCTGAGATTACCCTCTCAAACCACTCTCTGGAGGACGCGCCTGTGTGTGACTCACACCCCAGAGCGATCAGTGGGGGGTACACTCCAGAGGTGAGTAAGCAAAGGCGATCTCAGTAATTAGATATAGACACCTACTATATCTACTAAGGCCAGGGAGGAAAATTAGGTCTAGCTAACCTAACTTTATTGCAAAACGCCCTAGTGGCGAGAAAAAGAAAAAGCTAAGGCCGGTGAGGCAACCCTGCAGCTAGAGGAGAGATCAGCACACGTCCTTTCTCTCCACAACCATCCATCAAAGTCCCCGGCACAACGACTAGAGACATTCTTCTTTAATACTGAGGTAGGTGCGTATATTACAAAGGTGGCATAGGAACTGAATTGTCCTCAACATCAATATAGTAACAAATCAACTATGCTTCAAGAAAGGAAACTTAACAGTAAAGACCCATTCACCTCCCGTCTCCATTCATTCACACTCACTTGAAGCTTTGTTGGATAAACATACACGCTAGATGGCAGCACTACACAATTATAACCCGATTCGAAACCTCAGTCATACTAGACTTTGATGGATGGTCGTGGAGAGTGCAGTCGTGTATTCGTTGTTCTCTCCTTTAGCGATATAGGGCTGCCTCACCAGCAGTAGTTTTTTAAATAGGGGAATAAACGTTAGGTTAGCTAGATCTCATTTTCCTCCCTGGCCTTAGTAGATATAGTAAGTGTCTATATCTGTTTCCTGAGATTGCCTTTGCTTACTCACCTCTGGAGTGTACCCCCCACTGATTGCTCTGGGGTGTGAGTCACACACAGGTGCGTCCTCCCGAGAGTGGTTTGAGAGGGTAATCTCAGCCTAGGTGGGTCTTCCCCAGGTACTTTGCCCCTTGGTCGTTTTTCTCTTTCTTCCCACTTCCCCTGTGAGGGGGAAGTGGTAACTATGGCGGACGCCACTACTGCCTCCCCCCCCCTTCAGGGGGGGAGGTAGTCCTGACCGACCCCCGACTGTCTCACGGACGGACTGTCCCCAGACTGAATGGCCCCAGACACGTACCCGCCTTGACATTCACGTAAACAATGCCTCATTCGTCCTGATTCATGCGGTTGGTTCTACTCCCCTGTCCAGCCTCAATCCCTTCATCATCAAAAAGGTGATTGATGGGTGTGCAAGTGAGGTGGAACAAGTGAAAAAACTTGCGAGTGGAGACCTCCTCGTTAAAACCATGAATTCTGCCCAGGTCAAGGATTTGCTGAAACTGAGGAAGTTCCATTGTCATGATATCCAAACAACGATCCCCCACTCCATGAATTCCAGCAAGGGTGTTATCATCTGCAGGGATCTTGTGCTTATGGAGGAAGAAGAAATTGTACAGGAACTTTCTCAGCAAGATGTCATAGAGGCGAGGTTCATTACCAGATTCTCGGAAGGCATAAGGACGAAGACCGCAACAGTTGTTCTCACTTTCGGCAAAGTATCTCTTCCAGCCAATGTGAAGGTTGGATACGAAATTGTTAATGTTAGACCGTACATCCCGAACCCCCTTCGTTGTTCAAAATGTCAGCTCTATGGACACCATGAAAAGGCTTGTCGGGCTTCCAACATCGTGTGTGGCAAGTGCGCGGCTGTGGGTCACTCTGCTGACAACTGTACATCCGAGACTGAGTGCTGCTTTCACTGCAAGGATGCTCACTCCACTTCCTCGAGGGCTTGTCCCAAGTGGAAGGAGGAGAAGGAGGTCTGCACAGTAAAAGCGACACAGGGCATTTCCTTCTACGATGCTAGGAAGAAGGTGAAGGAGTTGCATGCAACTCCCAAGCCTAATATCTCCTATGCATCGGCGGTAGTGTCCCGTCCCGTGATGTGCATCGTTGAGACAGACTGACCTAACATTCGCTCCTCATGCCCCACGTCCTACCTCTCAGTCTAAGCCTCCTGTATGCTCCAACTCTCTGACGGACATCCCTGTTGCTACTTCCTACTCCCAGGCTGTCGCTGCTCCTTCGCAGTCAGTGCGGCCAAAATCAAAGCCAAAAAAGTCTGACAAAATTAATTTGACCACCCTCACTAAGCAGTCACGTCCTCAAGTCCTTCCCGCTCCTGGTCCAGCGAGGGAGAGAAAGAATAGCTCTTCCTCGGTGGAGTCTGGGAGCCTTATCATTGATGACAATATGGAAGTCTCCATGAACAAGAACCGGGAAAGGTCCCCCGGTAGCCACTCGCCTGGACGCAGGGGGCATAAAAAAACTAAGCATACTGGCCACCCTCATAAATCTTAAACTGCCGCATTCACTCTATTACAGTGGAATTGGAGAGGTGTCGGGAATAAGTTACACAATATAGCAATCTTGCTGTCAATACACAGGCCAGACATTGTTTGTTTACAGGAGACGCGCCTGGAGGATCACCCTGATCCTCCACAGTTCAAACACTATCACTTGTATAGAAGATATGAAGGTCACGGAGTTGCCATATACACACACAAATCACACCCACAAACGGAAGTGATTCTAAATTCTACTCTGGAAGCTGTCGCGTGCAGAGTAAAATTTAATAACATGTATCTGTCTTTTTGCTCTCTGTACTGTCCCCCACACGGCCCCATTGATAGCGATGCTTTAAATTCACTAGTTGAACATCTACCTGGAAATAAGTTAGTGTTGGGCGACTTTAATGCCCATCACTATCAATGGGGTAGCTTGAGGATCGATGGTCGTGGGGAGCAAGTAGCCGACCTAATACTACAGTCCAACCTCTGTCTTCTGAACGATGGTAGAGCGACTCGTGTAGATGATCATACTGGTAACTTTTCGGCCATTGATTTATCTTTGGCCTCCCCTGGTAAACATCAAGATTTTTTATGTAATCCTTATGACGACTCCTTGGGAAGTGATCATTTACCCATCTGTCTTTCTTATACACGCGACATCATTTCAGACCCTCCACCTCCAAAATTTAACTATAAGAAAGCAGATTGGGGATCCTTCTCAAGGATCGCCAATTTATATATATCTGGGGAGACCATAGATGTTAAGGTCGAAAATATAACTACTTCCATATTACACGCAGCTGAGGCTGCTATTCCCAAGACTTCCACAGTTCATGCGAAGCATAGAGCACATTGGTGGACGCCGGATTGCCGACAAGCATTAAGAAAACGCAATAGGAGATACAGGATTTTTGATAGTCAGCCCACTGAGGAAAACTTTATTGCATACAAACAGGCACGGGCTGAGGCAAGGGGAATAATAAGAAGGGCTAAACGTGACTCCTGGCGGTCCTTTGTGTCCACGGTGACTCGTACAGCACCATTACATAAAGTCTGGTCCGCTATAAGATTATTAAATAATAAACGCCCATACTTCCCTGTGACCACCTTGCAGGTGAATAACACCACCTATGAAGAGCCCGTGGACGTTGCTAACATCCTCGCCAGGAGTTTTTCTCATGTAAGCAGCTCAGCCAATTATGATCTGCGTTTTCAACATCATAAACGCATGGCTGAGCTACAGATATTAGACTTTGCCACAGAAGACGTAGACTTCCCGTACAACCAAGAGTTTACGCTAGATGAACTGCTCCTTGCCCTTAAATCCTGTAAAGACACCAGCCCTGGACCAGACACCATCACGTACGGTATGATCCAGCATCTTAATCAGGACAACCTGATTAAGATGTTAGCATTGTACAATGAGATTTGGGCGTCTCGAACGTTCCCAAACTCATGGCACTTTGCACACGTCATACCAATACCCAAAGAGGCTGGTCGTCTTATGAATCCCACTTCATTTCGTCCTATTGTGTTGACTTCTTGTCTATGTAAGGTCATGGAACGTATGGTTAACAATAGAGTTCTTTTTGTTTTAGAGTCGAAGCATTTGTTTAATGATCAATAATGTGGCTTCCGTAAATACAGAAGTTCAATAGATCATTTAATGAATTTGGAGCATTGTATTGCAGAGGCATTTGCCAATAAAGAATTCATGATAGGGGTGTTCTTGGACATCCATAAAGCCTATGACATGACCTGGCGACACGGTATATTAATGAAGCTCTATGCTTATGGTTTAAGAGGATATTTACCTGTTTTTATTTCAAATTTCTTAAGGGACAGAACTTTCTCTGTCAAATTTCCCCGTAACGTAACATCGGATATATTTATCCAGGAAAACTGGGTGCCACAGGGAAGTGTGCTTAGTCCTACTTTATTTAGTATTAAGATCAATGATATTCTGTCATCAGCTCCCATCCAGATGAATCTTAAATACTCGCTCTACACTGACGATTGTGCAATATGGCACTCTTCCCGTAATGCACAATTTTCGGCTGGGCGGATTCAAGCAGCCCTTGACTCCGTCCACCAATGGGCCTTGCAGTGGGGATTTACAGTAAGTTTTCCGTACGTAAGTGTGCCGCTATAGTCTTCACTAATCGTAACGTACCTAATTTGTGCTTAACTTTGGATAATCAGGCGGTACCTTCTCAAAATTCTGTAAAATTTTTAGGAATACATTTTGATCATAGAATGAATTTTAAACTTCACGTTAATACTTTGCTTGCTCGTTGTGATAAACCATTAAATGTCCTCAAGTACCTAGCGGGTACTACCTGGGGTGCCGACAGAAAATCTTTATTAATGGTGTATAAGTCCCTTATTCGATCGAAGCTAGACTATGGCGCACAGGTGTATGGCTCGGCATCCGATGCCACGCTGAAAGGATTGGATGTGTTACAGAATAAATGTTTGCGAATGTGTCTTGGAGCCGTCCGGTGTACCCGTGTGACTCGTATGGAAGTGGAGGCGAATGTGCCTCCCCTCCGTATTCGCCGTGACCACCTGGCATTGTCCTACGGCATAAGGACATTAAGGAAAAGTAATATCGGCAATGTGGCCTGTACCCCCCTGCGTCAATACCACCACCTTCTGCGGGGGGTGCGTCGGCCACTTGCCGTTCGCCTCCACTTACTGACTCAGGAGCTTGGTGTGGACCCCAGTGACTGTGACAAGTTTGTGTTTAAAAAGATAGCACCTTGGGAGCCACCCGGCTTTACAGTGGATGTCTCATGGCTCCCAGTACCAAAGGCCAAGGCGCCGGAGGCGGAGGTCCACCACTTGTTTCGTAACATCATTGTTCGTCACTTGGGGTCCCATCAATTGTACACCGACGGCTCCAAGTCGAGTGAATGTGTGGGTGCAAGTGTGTGGTCGACTGAATGTGCACTTAGGTATCGGTTGCCGACTCATACATCTGTGTTTACCTCCGAACTTTTTACTATTGACAAAGCCATAGACTATGCTCTCAATTCTAGGCATGACTCATTTGTCATATTTTCAGATTCAAAATCAGCCCTTCAGGCAATTGCATCTTGTACTACGGACTCTCACGAGAACCAGGGCCGCATCGTTAATAAGTTGCATTCATGCAACAAGTCATTCACGCTGATCTGGGTGCCTGGTCATTGTCGTATCTACGGCAATGAGCAGGCTGACTTACTTGCAAAGTCAGCTGTAGAGCTTGAGGAGACTTGGGACGTTCCTCGTGATCTACGGTAGAGTCTGTCTCTCGGAAAGAAATCAATAAATCTTCTGTGGCAAGGTCAGTGGACCAGACTAAATATTCCAACTTGTAAGCCGTACCTGGGCGACTGGGACACTGCCAACCGTCCCAGTCGCCTAGAAGAAAAAGTGTTGGCACGGTTACGGCTCAATGCCACCATTTTAACACACATAAAACCATATATGGAAAGACGCTTCCCACCGCACTGTGACATCTGTAATGCGGTGTTATCTATCAGTCATATCATCCTGCGCTGTCGGCGATTTATTCGTGAACGTGCTTCACTTATAAATTACTGCGGCGCAGTAGACGTCCCCTTCACCCTTTCCACCATCCTGGGTGATGAGGACATTGTTATGACTGATAAATTGATGGCTTTCTTGAGAGAGACCGGACTGATCAGAGTGATGTGACTTTTTTACTGTGTGGTTATGGTTTTTATCAACGGTAAATATGTATATATTGTAATATTAATTAGGGTTGACAGTTGACATATTTTAAATAGTTCCTCCTCCCACCGATCTATTTCTAATACAGATGTCCCCTACATTAAGCCAAGTTCTTCGCCTGACAGTCACCAGCTGATGAGTGCAAGTGTGCAATATAGGAAGGTATTGGGCACTTGCAGTCGATGGTGGTCTGCTGGGCGAGGTTCTTCACTTTTTGTACAAATTATGTAAATACATTATACTATCTTTCTTAAGTTATCCTAATTAGGGACGACAGCCGACGTATATGGAAATGATCCTGACTCGTCTGGTTCCCTTTCATATATTGATGTCCCCTATATTAGGTTGTGCCTCGACTGACAGTCACCAGGTGATGAGTGCAGGTATGTCATGTAGAAAGGCATTACATATCTGCAGTCGATGGTGTTCTGTTAGTCGAGGTATTTTTACCATTAGTGTAGGTCTAGCTATTTGTCTCTGTAGGATTTAGTATAGGTTAGCGATTTGTCTGTTAGGTGATTAGTTTTAGGGTCTTTAGATTAGTTTGTCTTTATAATATAAGTTATAAAAAATATAAAACCAAGAAAAAATGTAAAAAAATAGAAATATAAAAAAACAAATAAAATGAAAATTATTACATATATATGTACGTTTGCATGAAAGTGTGTCTGTATGTATGCATGGAAGTATATATATATATATATATATATATATATATATATATATATATATATCCGGCCTTAATAACCAGGGGCTGCGGCCCCAATGGTTGATAGGCCAGAAAAAAAGAAGAAAAAGAAAAGTCATGCTCAGTCATTGAACACAATCATACAAATACTATACAGGAGGGAGGAGGGAAGATAGGGTAAATGGAGATGGAGATGAAAATTTGGAATGAATAAGAAGTATTGAAAAGTCTTATTGTTTAGTAATGAGATAATTATTGCGGTAAAACTAATATTTGTAAAAGAGCATCATAGGAGAGAATTGGAGAAAGAGGAGGAAAAAGATGGATGCAAGCAAGGAAGAAAAAAGAGAAGAAAACGTTTTAGATCAGAAGTGTATGAGTAAAGAATGACGTGAGAAACATTAAGGAGAGGAAAAGGAGAGAAAAATAAAAACTGGAAGAGGGAGGGGTAGGGAATGAGTGGGAGGGAAGCGGTGAAAATAAGGAAATGGAGGAAAGAAATTGGGTAGTGACATGGATGGTACTGGAGAGAGAGAGAGAGAGAGAGAGAGAGGATTTCTGTGGGTGACTAGTGTCCTTCCCTGTCAGTAAGTGGCACTGCTGATACACTCCTCCCACTCTGTACTACGACAAATCGGTATAATAGCACTCTTACTCATTCTGCCTCTCCTCCTTCCTTCGTTTTCCCCATGTATTTATTTACATATAGTCTCTCTTGCTTCTGTGTCCATCTTATTCTCTGGTTCCGTCTATCCTTCTTCCCGTCTCGTTTCAGCTTTACCTCTCCTTCCCCGTCTCCCCCTCTCTCTGCCTCCGTTTCACTTTTCTGTACTCGCCTTTTTTTTTTTTTTTTTTTTTTTTTTTGCCGTTAATTCTCGTACTCTCCCAGGTTCTCTCTTCCGCACTTCCCTGTCTCTCTTGTTTTTCATCTTCTTTCTCACTTCCTCTTCCTTTATAGTTTTAAGTCCTGTTTTACATCGTCTGGCATTTACATTTTTGCCAACATTCCATTCTCTCTCTCTCTCTCTCTCTCTCTCTCTCTCTGTTTGTCTGTCTGTCTTTCTGTGTGTGTTTGTGTGTGTGTCTCTCTCTCAGCATCCTTGCTGTTATGCCTACTTTTACATGCACAAGGTAAACACTATAAGAGCAATTTCCTCGGGACAGGAAAATTTGGAATCAGAAATGCAGAAAATACTCTAAGTATCTTCACTTTCTTTCATAAGTATTGCTGTAATTGTTTATTATATCGAACTTCATATGTCCCGCTTTTTGTTCCAGTAAATCTGGTCACTTTAAACTTACAATACTTACCGGTATTAGTTTCCAGTGACTTCTGGTCTTCTCCATTACCTAACTGTGCATTCACCTTCACTCGTCATTTTCTGAAGTCTGTTTCCCTTCCGGAGAAAATGACTTGATCTCTAGTCCACTTTTTCTTTTTCTTTTCTTTGTGTGGATATACTTTCGAATGTTTTGGCAGGCCTAATGTATGCTATTATTTATTTATTCCATGTATGTGAAATAAAGGCTAATTTGCATAAAATGAATACTTATAACCAATGTGTATCTATAGTTACTCAAGATGGGTTAGCCTCTGCCTTCAGTTGCAGGCTAAGCGTCGGTCATTAGCCTATTATGATTTTGACATCAAGTAAACTTACCCGTAAGTAGCCAATGTGCATTACTCATGTGCCTATATGTAGTAGTAGTATGGCCAGACAGGATAAATTTGGGAAAAAGACTTTAGTTCAATGTGTACGATAATTTTGATGAAAAAAAACGACAATTTTAACTTTCCTTGTACGATAATATGGGCTTGGGAATCTGGCATCGCTGCGATGAACTTGGATGCAGTAGCAGCTGCAGTAGTCACTCGGCGAGACTTGGGGTGTGGGTGCGTTGCCACTTGCCATTAACAGGGATACATTTCCTGTTTTATGCAGGCTGTAAGTATATTTGAGGTTTCATAGTGCAGTTTAGTAGTTTATTATGTAATTTATATTGTGTGGGCCACAATAAAACCCATAGTTAATAGTAAATGAGACGATACACTAGTCTTGCATTCAGTTAATGACAGGACGCACGGGACAGGCTACCATGTTATAATCTGCGTAGAATCCCACATCATCCAAGAAGGTTTCACCCAACCTCCTTGGGATCATGGGAATTTAAGTGTCATCTGGGGCTTTGCGATCTTAAACTTAGTTTTAAGATAACGCTTTAGTACGGAAATAGGTTGGTTGAACACGATGAGGATGAGACGATGACGACGGAAATAGGAATCAGAGTTGTAAAATGATAAAGATTAAAAGATATGCTGTACACACACCACAAATTTTCAAATACTTTAAAATGATGTAATCATATAATGAATTCCACAAAAAACAGTATCAGCCCACAGTTTGACCTGAAAAGTGTGTTATAATGAGGTTATTAATTCACCAGACGTAAACAAACAGGTATACGGGTCAGCGATAAAAACACTAACATCAACTTAGTTTCTACACCAGCAAATAAAGTGTGACAATAAAGTGTGGCAGTAAAGCACCATGGTAAATTTTTAGAAGTAACCAACGCTTTTTTTTTAGTGAAAATTTGTTTGTGTTCCAGTGCAAAATAATGTGTTTTAATTAATTCTGACCTCCATTTTTTGGGGACAATCCCCCCTTTGGAAATTTGAGTAAGAATTCCGAAAGTGGGTTTATCCGCCCAAATCAAGATCAAGATTAATTAAAAACACACTATTTTGCATTATACTAACCCAACCCAACCCAACCTAACCTAACCCAACCTAACCTAACCTAACCCAACCCAACCTAACTTTTTTTTGTGTGTGTGTCCGACTCTGGGCATAGGCTTCACAGCCTGCTGTCAAGGCCCAGTAGCCGTCCTACGTACCGCATACCCCTACATGTCACCACTTCAGCGCTAACACCCACCGTCCATACTGAATACATGCTAGGGCTGTCTCATACAGGACTGGTGTATTGGTATTAGCGGGGGTATTTTCACGACATGTCGGCGGGTCTTCTGGTAGATCAGTAAAGTCTGATTTTTATGAAATTCAAACTCTTAAACTGTTCCCTGCCCTAGGGGATTTGAACCTGGGTCCTTTAGGACTACAGGCCACCTCTCTACCGATTGAGCCACCCAACCTAACCTAACCTAACCCAACACAACCTAACCTAACTTAACCTGACCTATGTTTAAGGATGTAGAATTGTTCCTTTATAATCGGAAACGGTGAATTTGCACTGGATCTTCCCCTTACTTTCCGACTTTTCCTTCACCGGCTGCAGTACCACTGATGGCTACCTTGCCGATCTTTGCAGGGCAAATTACACTCCCTACACTGTACGTCACTTGGCAATTTTTTCTTAGTAGTTCAATTGATGCTTCGTCATTACTGTGGTAGTCCCTGATAATCTGCCAATAATCCTTGCTACAACCAATACAAGCTAGGAAATCAGCAACACATTCTTCACCACTGGAGGCCATGACTATGACTGACTTTCAAATCTTGGGCGTCCCTGCATCACCCACATATACTTTAAGGTGATTTGCTGGTTTTACTTATGACTGTTGTGACTGGCTGGTTTCAAAAGTCCCTGTTGCTCGAGAACGCCTGATTGGCTGTTTTTAAAATTCACATACATACGAAAGTACCAGCCGAGTACACTAGAGTCCAGCCAACATAGACCGAGTACACACGCCTGCACCAGCCAATATGGCGCAACATTCATCCGCTACTAGGCGTTAGCCTAACTTGTCACTACATGACTACCCTTACAAAATTCGCTCCCCCAACTCAAACTAGGCTTAAAATCTTAGTTAGAATAGTTCAGGGACGTAATATAATGAAAATCAGTAACGTTGGTTACTTCTAAAGTAATATCAGCACCATTATTCCTTTGCCTTATGATATCGTATTGTTTATCAGTTTGCTTACTTGTTTATCTGCACTATATCTTAAAACTTTCGCTGTAAACATTGATACAAATTTGGCATATCTAAGATAACAAGATCAAATTTAGAGGTAAAATACTACTGTCCATCTTTATATAATGGATATTGATTTGTTTACTTGTTTATTTACAAGATATCTTGAAACATTCGGTATGGATACCTGCAAAATATACTGACAAATGCGAATAAACCTGTGAGCCACAACTCCCTTTCATTCGGAGTCATATAGTCCTTTGAGTACGGTGATGACTGTTAGAAGATGACTGTAGTCCTTTCCATTGCACAGCAAGGCTGCATTTCTTTGGGTTACAGCCAGGAACCTTCCCGCGATGGCATAGGTCTAGTTGGAAAAGGATATGTCCTCTAGCGGTGGGTGCTTGTGCTATAATGGTGGGGTTTTTCACTATAGAGATGGAGTGCTTGTGCTATAGAAGTTGTGTGCTTGTGGTATAGAGTTTTTTTTTAATGCAAACAAGAAGGAACCAAAGGCCAGGAGCTTACAAACCTTTTCTTCCAAGAAAAAAAAAAAAATGCAAATGAGAGCCAAATTCAAGATCCGTTCATTTTGATATACCTGAACACAGTGTATTTGAAAGATGTAGGAAATTCAGACTTAGGGAGACAGTTCCGGTGCTGACCTGTTGCGTAAATTAAGTACTGGGAGTATCAGTTAACTCTTGCATTAGAGAGTTAGACAGAAAAGAGATGAGAGTTTGTTTGGGTGCTACGCACCCGTCGTAAAAGTGGAGAGATGCAAGGAGACAGTTCAGTGGGGCAGTGACCATTGAAGTAGTGATAGAAAAAAGAGAGAAAGCTGCAACGGTGCAGCAGAGACACAGAGGTTGAAGGGAGCCAGTAAAGGGAGGAGAGTTAATGAGACAAAAAGCCTTTGACTCCACCCTATTGAGAAGAGCTGTATGTAGGGAGCCTCCCCACACATGAGTTGTACTCTACAGACGGGTGAATAAAACCGGTTTAGAAAGTCAACAACTGTGCAGGGATAGCTAAAGAAGGTACAGAGTCGGCTTAGCACACCAGATCACTTGGAAGCAGAGTTTACAAGAGATGTAACATGATGATTACAAGATAAGTCCCTGGAGAATGAAACCCCAAATATGTTTAAGGATGATGCAGGATTGAGCTGGATATTATTAAACATTAGTGAGCACTCCCGTGGAAGATTTTGTTGGGTTGATCGGTGGGGAGGCAGTGACCAAATCAGTAGAGAGTTGGCCTACAGTCCTATTGGACCCAGGTTCGAATCCAGGCTGGGGCAAGAAACAGTTTAAGGATTTGAATCTCATTAAAGAAGACTTTACTGACCTACCAGAAGATCCGACGACGTGTCTTAAAAACACCTTTGCTAATATCATTACACTAGTCCAGTATGAGGCAGCCTTACCATGCATTCAATATGGACAGTGGGTGTTAGCACTGAAGTGGTGACATGTGGAGCTGTATGGACGTAGGAGCACTACTGGGCATTGGTAACAGGCTGTGAAGCCTATGCCCAGAATCAGACACACGCATACACACACACAGAAAAAAAAGGAACTGAGTCTTTGATGCAATAAAAACAAGATTATTTTTACCCCAGTCAGAGAAACTAGCCAAGTCAGACATTAGGTGTGCCATAGCCTCATCCCTTGTTTGTTGAAGTAACTGCAAAGATGGACGTTGCGGGAGCCAAATGGAAAGGTGAAGGGTAAGGTGACCAGAGTCCTGCTTTTAGGCTGGACAATCCCGCTTTTTTGACATCTGTCCCGCCTTTTTAATTGTGACTAAAATGTCCCGCTTTTCCAGCATATTATCTTAAAAGTCCCACTTTAAGAAAACTACAGTTACTTTAGACCTTTTATGAAATTATGATGAATTAGTAAAATTATACAAAATACAGACCAAATGAAATAATTGTTAATATGAAATGTGTAATACGGTACTCACTAACTGGTAACTTTGGTTGGTCCATTCACCGTACCGCGCGGTATGTTCGGAGTTCGTTTGGGACGTTACTGTTTGATTAGCAGTCCTTGTCACTTGCCTTTCATTTTTTCTTTCTTTCAAAGATTTCCTGCACCTATAGTGCAGGCTGGGCCATAACTTTAGCCCGGTCAATAGGGTATGGGCGGGATAAAAAATAATAAGGGGGGAGGACAGGACCTGGGGTTTGACCAGCACACACGTCCTGTCTCCTGGCTGGCTTTGTGGTGTGTGTCACTCGCCCTGTCACTATATATATATATATATATATATATATATATATATATATATATATATATATATATATATATATATGTACACACACATTGTACAGGTGACAATGTCCCGCTTTTAGCTCCAATAAATCTGGTCACCTTAGTACTGAAGGGTGAAATCATCAGTGTATGGGTAGATTGGGTTGGATGTACGGCTTAGGTCATTGATGAATACAAGGAGGAGAGTTGGTGATTGGACAGAGCCCTGAGGAACACCACTGTTAATAGATCTAGGAAAAGAACGGTGGCCGTCTACAACAGCAGCTATAGAACGATCAGAAAGGAAGCTAGAAAGGAAGGCACAAATAGAAGGATAGAAACTGTAAGAGGGCAGTTTGGAAATTAAAGATTTATGCCAGATTCGATCAAAATCCTTTGAGATGTCAAGTGCAGTGGCAAAGCTTTCGCCAAAGTCCCGAAAGGAGGATGACCAGGAGTCTGAGAGGTTTGGGATCACCAGTGAACCATCCTGACAGAACCCATACTGACAATCAGAATGTTGTGTTAGGAAAGATGGTTTAAAATTTTTCCGTTACGAAAAAACTTTGAAAGTTTTGAGATACAGGATGTTAAAGGCATTGGGTGATAGAGGGTTGCGAATGGTCACCCTTCTTTGAAACAGGCTGAATGAGAGCAAATTTCCAACGAGAAGGAAAGGTACAAGTTGATAAACAAAGGTGAAAGAGTTTACCTAGGCAGGGAGTAAACACAGAAGTATAGTTCTTGAGGACAACAGGAGGTAACCCATCAAGTTCATATACCTTGTTAGTACTGAGCCCAGTGATGGCAGAATATACATCAGCAGACGAAATTTTAATGTCATCCATGAGGAAGTCAGAGGGGGAAGTGATGGAGGAACAGCACCGGAATTGACTAAGTTGGAACTGGAGGAGAACATCTGAGCAAAGAAATCTGCTTTATCAGTAGAAGAAATAGCTACAGAGCCATCAGAGTAGCAAAGAGGAGGGAAGGATGATGAGGTAAAGTTGTTAGAAAGGTTTTTGGCAAGGTACCAGAAGGAGCGGGAAGAATTTGAGTTGGAGAGATGAGAGCATTTAGTGCTGATGAAATTATTTTTAGGAGAGTGAAGGACAGACTTAGCACGATTCCGGGCAGAAGCATAAAAAAGATGTGATTCAGGGGTGGGTTGGCTCTGATACTGTTTATAGGCCCTTTCCCTGTTGTGGACAGCATTAGAACAAGCGTGATTAAACCAAGGCTTTCTTTTATTAGTCAAAGGATATGAGAAAGGAATGTATGTTTCCATGCCTGAGAGAGTAACCTTCGTAATGCGCGAGACACACTCAGATGGCTCCCAGTCATGAAAACAATAATAATTTCAGGTGAGGTGCTTGTGGTGTAGAGGTGAGGTGCTTGTGTTATAGAAGTGGTTAGATTGTGTTATAGAGATGGGATGCTTCTGCTACAGAGGTGGGTGGTTGTGCTGTAGAAGGTGGGTGCTCTTGTTATAGGAGTGGTGTGCTTGTGCCACAAAAGTGGGGTGCTTGTTCTGTGGAGGTGGGGTGCCTGTGCTATGGAAGTGGTGTACTTGTGTTATGGAGGTGGATGCTTGTGCATCAGAGCTGGGGTGCCTGTTCCATAGAGGAGGGGTGCTTTTGCTTCGTTTTCAATTATCCAAAAGTTTCTCCTCTCTTTGGAACTATCTTATTTCATCTTTTTCAATAGTATCTCAATTGCTTACCATTATTTTGACCCTCCAATTTTCTTCCAAAGTTTTATCTCAGCCTTTACTTCCTTCCTCCCTGTAAGTAACCTCTTTCTTTACTGTAAATTCTAAAAAAATATTTCGAAAGAACTCGAAGCCATTTCTCATGTGATGCTCAAATTGTCCAAGCTGAAGCAGTTTCTTAGAGCAACAAATTCCTCAAATCGAGGACCGTCTGAGGTAAAGGCCTATCAAAATATTAACAGTTATGTCTACCAGTCGCCCCCTCCGCGATGTTGATATCACTTTCGTCAAACTGGTGATATACCATTCTCCATGCAATATTATATTCACGTGTCTATTAGGCTAAGTGGATAATATTATAGCAATACGAAGATGTATACTGTAGGTATTTTACATGCGTTGTTCATGGGGTGTTGTATATGCTGGACTGTTAGGCCTATAAAGTTTGCCATCAGCCCATTCTTACAGTGCTAATGGTCGTTGTCATTCTGTCATAACGTGTAAGAAAATCCTAAGGTACTGACCTCGGATGCATTGGGTGCCAATCGTAAAAATAGCACTTTGATTTCTGTATTATTTAGTGGATAATGCTTTGCTGTTTTGAGGCCTTCCTTCGACCATTATGTCCATTGAAGTGAATTATTCTTTATACACAACATGAAGCTACGTCAGTTTTACTATGTCTGGAGAGAGAGAGAGAGAGAGAGAGATCAGGTGTGCCAACCATCCCTCCGTATTCACAGCTTCTGTGTCAGAGATAGTTGCGATGGATATTGAAGCAAGGGGTGTCGATAATTATTTTAGTGGGTGTACTTCATCTCAGTTTCTGCTCATTTTCCTCCATGAGTCACTCCATTCTCTTTCCTCCCATCCCATGTAACATTGCCTCCCCTCCCATTTCTCTTGTGCTTTATTCGTTTTCCTCCACCCCATAACCTTATTTCTGTATCAATCCATCCATTCCTTTACCTACGTCCTTCACTCACCCCCTTAGTATCTGCCTCCCTCCCTCTCTTCTACTATACCTCTCCTTCCCTCTCTCCTACTTTCCGTCTCCCTCTTTTCTCTCGTAGTCTCCCTCTCCCCCCGTCTTTCCTCGTCTCCTTCTCTCTCCCTCTCTCGTAGTCTACCTTTTCCTCCCTCTCCCCTAGTCTCCCTCTCCCTCCCTCTTTCTTAAGCCTCCTTCTCCCTCTCTCTCTCCTAGTCTTCCTCTCGTTCCTTCTTTCCTAGTATTCCTGTCCCTCTTTTTTCTGTCGCAGTCACTCACATTTTATTTCATGTTTTCATTACTATTTGATCTTCCTCTGATTCCATTCATTTACTGATTTACCAGCGAACCTTTCTGAAAGCGAAAGTTTCTTTCGGTGGGGGTTTCTGCCAGCCCAGAAATTTAAGTAACATTTTTCTCGTGCGGTTCAAGCAATGCTCTTTGATGGCTGTAAGTTTGTGGATGGTGTTTTTACTTTATGATGGCGAGTAATTTGAGTTGCTTGTGTGTGTGTGTGTGTGTGTGTGTGTGTGTGTGTGTGTGTGTGTGAAACTTTCAAAAACCTTATTAGTAAAAGTATTAACCCCTACACCGCGGGCATGTTTACCAATGTTTTGCGTGTGCCGCGGGGTTATTCGGGCTCCGACAGACTCTCAAAAAATATTTGCCAAAAATCAGTCATTAGTCCCAGAATATTAAAATTAAATATGCTTATGGCACATACCTTCAGCTTTCTCCTGGAATGTTTGTTGAGCCTTCGTCTGTTACCGTAGGACTTTTGGAGACCTCTGAAGTTGGGTAACGAAGTCTCCACTTTACACTTACCGACAACCCGTAATATGATTACCACAGCCAGATATTAACACTATAAACACTACTCTATGATTTTCAAGTAGTTTGGGATCCATACTCCAAATAAAGACCCACTGTGAAAGCAATAAAAATTACGAGTGCGTCTGACCGTCGCACTTGCGCTAGTTCACTGTTGGTACTCTGTCATTTATTATTCATAAAACCTCTCACACTTTATATTTCTATTACTATATAACACTTATATATATCTACAGTCTTTATCCATAAGTTTCCTTCAGTAGTATTAGTTTATTGTCACTGTAGGGATTCAATTTCTTTCAGTAAAATATGTAGCATTCACTTTCTCATCCTGTATACTAGCACTGAAAGTGAATGTCACTTTCACCTTCACTCTCATAACTCATAGTATTCAGACATGCTAGAGTGAAACTTTCACTTTCATTACTCCTAGGGTATATACTCGTATTCTTATAACACTACTCATTTACACATCTATTTACGTTCTATATTTTATTTACGTTATTTACATTTCTATTATATTTACACTGTGTTATGCACTGTCACTTGAAGTAACTTATAAAACTATTTTCCACTGTTCACGTATATTTACATTCATTACTTTCACTTGCTGTTTACATATTATTTACACATTATTTACAATTCCACTTGCACTGTTTTACTCAATAGAAAGATCGTAGTCACTCTTTTATCAATTGTCAGCCCTTTACCTCTTTCCACACGAGGTTTAGTAGGGGATAAAGGTCACAGGGCCCTTTGCATGGGGGTGAAAAGTCCCTGAAGCTAGCAAGAGCGAACAGACGTACCTCCACTTTGGAAGATGAGAGTGAACTGATAAGGGTGGGCCGGGGTGGTGGCCTACCTAGGGAAATTCATTACTGCCAACGTTAGCCTCTTGACACAGCTAATTTATAGTAGTGAAATGATTGGCAGGAAATCTAGACAACACATTATAAATTAGGAAGTTCCAGGTGAATGTAAATATCACTTAGGCTTCTCCCTTCCCTCCTTATATGTATATTTATTACGAAAATAGATTATACGGCATATTTCAAGGGGAAATAAACAGCGAAAATTAGCGAACGAGTGCACGTGAGGTGTTGTCAGGTGATAATTAGCCAATTCCAGGTGTATGGCACTCTCACTTACCTTATTTCTTTCTTGTATATATTATATGGTATAAGAATAGGGCATAGGGCTTATTTCAATGGATGAAATCAGTGAAAAATTCCAGGGAAGATTTATTTAGCGTAGCACGGCCGGGCAGGCGAGAGGATAGGGTAATGGAGGGGGGGTAGGGAGGGGAGTCAAGAACGGGGAGAAATGGCTAAATTGTCAACAATGGATGGGAGTACAGATGAGATTAGGAGTGCTGACTAGTGTTGGACATTGGCAGTACTGATAGATGATACAAGCCCCCACTTGGAAGCCCGAGTGAATTCAAAATAACACAGAATCACAAAAGCGATGCCCCGCGGTATGATCCCTTGCTCCCAAGCGTCACAAAAGTGACACCCCGTGGTTAAGAGGTTAAGGAATATATACAGATTAGTTACTTTACGTACACGCCTGTATTGCCATCTGCCCCTGCACTCTTTCAGTCTGCCTTCCCTGTCTGCTTACCTGCGTACCTACCTAACTTGCCTATCTGCCTACCTACCCTGCTTGTTTGCTACCTATCTGCCTACCCTCCTATGTGTCTATCTCACCTGCTTGTTTACTGCTACCTGCTTACCCTGCTCTTTTCCCAACTCCCTGCTGGTTGCCTATCTAGCCTATCTGCCTGCCTTCCCTGCTCGTTTACTTGCTTTCTGCATCCCCTGCCTATCTGTCTACTTTCCCTTCTCCTTTCCAGCCAGCCTGAATACCTGTCCTGCCTTTTCATCCTACCTCCTTTTTCACGTGTCCTGCCCGTCTACCTACCCTGTCCGTCTGTTTACCCTGCCCCCTCTGTCTACCTCCCCTGCGATTTTACTGTCTGCCTGCTTGCCACAGTGTTCATCAGTAGAAGTCACTAAATTTTCATCATCCTACCAGCTGGCTCTTACAAAACCTCCTTCCTTCACTCACAGCATCATAATAGTTCCTTACATGAAGCTCTGCCTCTTCTTCCATCTGTATTTGCTTCTCTTCCAAACCCTATCTCCCTCTTTGACTCCATCCTTCCCTTCCTTACCATACCTTCTCCCATGCCACCATGCTTCCTCCCTCCCTTCCCTCATGCTTCCCTCCCTTCCCTAACCTCCCTCCCTGCTTCCATGTTGCCCATCCTTCCCATACCTCCCTCCCTGCCACCATGTGTCCCTCCCTTCCCATACCTCCCCCCCAGTTCCCATGCTTTCCTCCCTTCCATGCTTCCCTCACTGTCCCCAGTCTTTCCTCTTTTCCCATACCTTCCTCCCTGCTGCCATGCTTTCCTCCCCATACCTCCCTCCCTATTACCATGCTTTCCTACCTCCCTACCTGCCACCATGCATTCCTACCTCCCCATACCTTGCTCCTTCCCCTGATGCTACCTCCTTTCCCTACCTCTCTACCCCATGCCTTCCTGCCTTCTTCTGCTATTCATCTTTCAACTGCTTGTTATTTAAATAATTTTCTTCCTTGCATGTTTTGTGTTTGTATATTAATTTTCTTGTATTTATTAATTTCTTGTATATTATACTTCGATGAAGTCTAAATAATCTGGCAGAAATGTGTTCCCAGAGCACTGTGATGAAAAATGTAAAATTCTTATCCAGCACTTCCATTATGAGTTGCTATCCAAAATTTTCCGGACTGGGACTGTGACGCCTAAACGGGTTGTAGTAGCAAGACGTGTCTCTAGGTGGCAGTACTAACATCCATTGTGAGTCAGTGTGACATGTGGTGCGGAGATAGGCAGACAAGAGGATTAGTGACATTTGCTTCTTTGCTGGGTTACACGTTTTTTTTTAATGCAAGGAAGAAGGAACCAAAGGCCATGAGCCCGCAATAACAGTTCCCTCCAAGAGAAAAACAAAATACAAGAGAGAGCCAAATTCAAGATCCATTCATTTCGAGATGCCTGGACACACTGTGTTTGAAAGACTGGAGATCATAGGCAACAGGAAATACAGACAGAGGGAGACAGTTCCAGAGTTGACCTGTTGCATAAATGAAGGACTGGGGGTAACGGTTAACTCTTGCATTAGAGAGTTGGACAGAAAAGGGATGAGAGTTTGCTGCTAGACGGGTGCTATGCGCCCATCGTAGAGGTGGAGGAGTGCATGCAGACAGTTCAGAGGAGCAGTGACCATTAAAGTAGCGATAGAAAAGAGATAAAGATGCAACAGTGGGGTGAAGAGACAGAGGTTGAAGGGAGTCAGTAAGAGGAGGAGAGTTAATGAGACAAAAAGCCTTTGACTCCACCCTATTGAGAAGAGCTGAATGTGGGGAGCCTCCCCACACATGAGAGTTGTACTCCACACAGGGGCGGATAAAACCCCTGTATAGAGTCAACAATTGTGCAGGGGTAAAGAAAGAACGGAGTCGGCTTAGCACACCCAATCTCTTGGAAGCAGATTTTACAAGAGATGTAATATGATCTTTCCAAGATAAGTCCCAAGTAAATGAAACCCCAAGCATATTCAAGGATGATGCAGGATTAAGCTGAATATCATTAAACATTAGTTGGTATACCTGTGGAAGATTTTGACGGGTTGATAGGTGTATTAACTGAGTCTCAGATGCATTAAAAACAACAAGATTATTTTTACCCCAGTCAGAGTTATGAGCCAAGTCAGACATTAGGTGTGCCATAGCCCCATCCCTTGTTTGTTGAAGTAACTGCTGAGATGGGCGTTGCAGGAACCGAATGGAAAGGTGAAAGGTGGAGTCATCAGCGTATGAGTGGATAGGATTAGACGAATAGCTTAGAAGGTCATTGATGAATATAAAGAAGAAAGCTGGTGATAGGACAGAGCCCTGAGGAACACAACTGTTGATAGATCGAGAAGAACGATGGCCGTCTACAGCAGCAGCTATAGAACGACCAGAATGGAAGCTAGCAATGAAGGTACAGATAGAAGGATAGAAGCCGTAAGAAGGCAGTTTGGAAATTAAAGATTTATGCCAGACTCGATCGAAAGCCTTTGAGATGTCCAGTGCAATGGCAAAGCTTTCACCAAAGTCCCGAAAGGAGGATGACCAGGAGTCTGAAAGGTAGGTGAGAAGATTGCCAGTGGAGCGTCCCTGACGGAATATGTACTGACGATAAGAAAGAAGGTTGTGATAGGAAAGATGCTTTAAAATTTTTCTATTGAGAATTGACTCAAAAACTTTTGAAATACAGGACGTTAAAGCAATTGGACGATAGTTGGAGGGTTGGGAGTCATCAGGAGATTTTCGAGATGGATATAAAAAAGGAACAGCGAATTTGCATAAAATTTTTGCGAATCTCGGAAAAAATCCAAAAGAGATCCTGACACTGATTCAACAAGCATTTGGTAAGCAAACTTGTCAAAGTTGTTTCAGTGGTATGCGCCGCAAACATTGGTGAGCAAGCTCTTGTATGGACACAGAGTTTGAGCAGCATGCTTGGTTCAAGGCCAGTCGAACATCCATTGATGACAACGACAACACAGGTAGGCCTTCAACCAGCACAACTCCTGAAAATGTTGCAAAAATTCAGCACCTCCTCAGTAAGGATAGACGTCAGTGCATTCACGATGTTTGTGAGGAGGTGGGAATTGGTTAAGGGACATGTTAGAGGATTCTTACTGAAGAAATGGGCATATGGCGCTTCACAGCCAAATTTGTCCCCAGGCTCCTCTCGGCTCACCAAATGCAGTAACGCGTTAATGTCTGCATTGAGCTTCTTGGACTCGCCTCAGAAGATTAAACCTTTTTGTCCAGGCCCTCTGTGACTTCCTTCTGTTCGCAAAAACGAATATCGAGCTGAAAGGGCATCGTTTTGATACCACTGAGGACATCCAGAAGAAATGGAGGAAGCGATTGAACCAGTGAATCAATGCAGAAAGGAACTGCTTCGAGGGTGATGGTGTCCAATAGAAGCTATGATGAGTTTTCAGTTTTATATACCATTAGTCCAGAAAATTTTGGATAGCACCTCGTATGGCGTCATGAGGCGCTTACTCGGGTTTACCAAGGGCAAAAACCTCTATAGTCCTCATTTTACCCCCACACCATACCACCGTATTTGAAAAGCCCACACACCCCATTGTATCTGAACACTGTGCACCCCACTATATCTGAATCCTCCACCCCATTACATGTGAACCCCCTACCCCATTATATATGAACCCCACCCCACTGTATCTTAACCCCCACTACCCACTATTATGAGTGCACAGTACCCTACTGGACACCCACACTCCACTATATCTTAACTCCATGCCCCAATATCTCTGAACCCTCATACTCCACTATATCTAAACCCCCACATCCGACTATATCTGAACCTCCACACCCACTACATCTGAATCCACACCCCACAATATCTGAACCTCCACACCCCACTATATCTGAACCCCACACCTCACTATATCTGAATCTCCACACCCCGCTACATCTGAACCCCTACACCCCACTACAGTATATCTGAACCCCAACACCCCACTATATGTGAACCTCCACATCCGACTACATCTGAACCCCCACACACCACTATATCTGAACCCCCACACCCCACTATATCTGAACCCCCACATCCCACTATACCTGAACCCCCACACCCCACTAAATCTAGCTCCACACACCACTAAATCTGAACCCCATCACCCCATTATATCTGAAGCCCCACACCCCATTATACCAGAACCCCAACACCCCAATATATCTGAATCCCCACACACAACTACATCTGAACCCCCACACCTGACTATATCCACCCCCCACTCCCCATTTTACCACAACCCACCATACACCATACGTGAATCCTCCCACGTGCACCCTTATATCCATCGCACTCTATACTGAGGACTAATTTTACCAAAGTGAAGCTAACTTCACCGTGCGCCTCGGCTCTTCCCCATATTTCCCTCGTCGTTTTCGGTTCATTGAATCACTAGCGAGTTTTCATTAAATACCTGGATAGTATTAACGGTAGGGATATAAGTTTGTAGGATGAATTGCTTGAAAGGTTACAACATGGAAGAAAGGTTGCTGGTTCTTCAGAAGCAGTGAGAAGAAATGTGGAAGTGAGCATCATAGTGGTGAAGGAATGAAGCAGAAAGTTAAGGGGACCAGTGACCATTGAAATTGTGACAGAAAATAGAAAAAAATGTAACAATGTGGTGAAGAGGCAGAGGTTGAAGTGAATCAGTAAGGGGAGAGTTAATGAGATGAAAAGCCTTTGACTCCACTCTGTTGAGAAGGGCTATATGTAAGGAGCCTCTTCACATGAGAGTTGTACTCTACACAGGGGCAAATATCACCCGTGTTTAATGTCATCATCTGTACAAGGGTAATGATGGTGCAGAGTCGGCTTAGCACACGTGATCTCTTGGAAGCGGATTTTACAAGAGAGAGAATACAATCTTTCCGTGATAAATCCCGAGTGAATGAAACCCCAGGTATGTTTAGAGATGATGTAGGTTTGAGCTGAATATTGTTAAAAATTAGAGGATACTCCTTTGGAGGATTTGGTTGGGTTGACAGATGTAATAACTGATTTTTTTATATGCATTAGAAACAACAAGATTACTTTTACCCCAGTCAGAGATATGATCCAAGTCAGACATTAGATGTGCCATAGCCTCAGCCCTTGTTTGTTAAAGTAATTGCTGAGATGGACGTTGTGAGAAACGAATGGAAAAGTGAAGGGTGGAGTCGTCAGCATATGAGTGAATAAGGTTAGATGTACAGCTTGTAAGGTCATTGATGAATATTAAGAAGAGAGTTGGTGATGGGACAGAGCCCCGAGGAACAGTGCTATTTATAGCTCGAGAAGAATGGTGCCCATCTAAAAAAGCAGCTATAGAATTACCAGAAAGTAAACTAGAGATGGAGGCACATACTGAATGATAGAAATCGAAGAGAGATGTTTGGGAATTAATCATTTATACCAGACTCTACTGAAAGCCTTTTAGATGTCAAATGCAATCACATAGTTTTCACCAAAGCCCTGGAAGGATGACCAAGAGTTTGAAAGGTAGATGAGAAGATCATCAGTAGAGCCTCTTTGGCAGAACCCATACTGATGATTGGAAAGATGGTTCCGATAGGATAGTACTTTACTTTTTTTTCTTTTTTGGTTAAGAATAGATTCTAAAACTTTCGAAATATAGGACGTTAAAGCTATTGAGCGATACTTAGAGGGCTGGGAATGGTCACCCTTCTTTAGGCTGGGAATGGTCACCCTTCTTTGGACAGGCTGAAAAAGAGTAAAGCTACAGCAATAATGAAATGGACAAGTTGACAGACAAGGACGAAAAAGTTTACCTAGGCAGGGTGTAAGCACAGAAATACAGTCCTTGAGGACAAAAGGAAGGATCCCATCAGGCCTATATGCCATGTTAGTACAGAAGCCACTGATGACAGAAAATACATCAATTGAAGAAACTTTATGGCAGCCATGAGGAAGTAGGAGGGGGAAGTGATGGAGAGACAGGATCAGAATTGTCTAGGTGGAACCGGAGGAGAAAGTATGAGCAAAGACTTCTGCTTTACCAATAGAAGAAACAGCTACAGAGCCATGAGAGTAGAAAAGAGGAGGAACGGATGATGAGGTAAAGTTGTTAGAAAGGTCTTTGTGAGTTGCCAGGTGGAGAAGACTTCAAAGCATTCAGTGTGAATATTATTATTATTATTATTATTATTATTATTATTATTATTATTGTTATTATTATTATTATTATTATTATTATTGCTATTATTATTATTATTATTATTATTATTATTAATACTGCAAAAACGAAGAACAGACTTAGCACAATTCTAGGCAAAATCATAAAAGAGATGAGACTCAGGAGGGGGTCAGGTCCAATACCTTTCAAAGGCCATCTTTTTGTAGTCAGCTTTAAAACAAGCCTGATAAAACGAAGGCTTTTTTGCATTCGTCACAGTTTAAGAAAAAGGAATGTATGCTTCCATTCCCAAGAGAATAACCTCCATAATGTGCAAGGCACATGCAGATTGCTCTCGGCCATGGAAGCAATAATCATTCCAGGGAAAAATAAGATATTGCTGCCTGACAGTTTCTTACTCAGAAACTTCAAAGTGCCACAGCCGTTGCTTCTTGGGAGGGTCTACAGGCCTTACTGGAGCACTAGGACAGGTTAAGGTGATAAAGTTGTGATCAGAGGACCCCGATGGAAAGAAAATATTAACGGCACAATCAGAAAGATTAATTGCAAGGAAGAGCTCAAGTATGTTGAACTCTCTCCCGTGTTGTGAAGGAAACAGGTAGGGTGCTGAACAAGCTGCTCTAGGTCATTAGGGATAGACAATATGTAGACTTGTTCACCAAGTGGAAAGGAGAGGAGAGCCAAAGGTGTTGGTGAACATTGAAATCGTCTAAAACAGAGATTCAGAGAAAAGAGAAATTGGTAGGATGTCTTCTATCGGCATCATTGAAGTTAGATAGCTGAAGAATTTTTCATAGTCAGCAGAAACTGGGGATAAGTAAACAGCACAGGTATATTTAGTCATAGAATGACAGGATAACCAAAGCCAGACAGTAGAGAATTCGAATGATTCACATTCACGAACGTTCTTGCATAGATGATCACAACAGCCATGTTTGGCTTTGAAGTGAGTAGAGAGAAAGCAGGAAGATACAGGAAAGGGTTTGCTCTCAGTCGCCTCAGAAAGTTGAATCTCAGTGAGGTCTTTAGGAGATTTTATGTTCAAGAGAGGGAAAACTGGAGAAAAGGGAGCAGATGTTGCGGGAATGAAGAAGTTGATCAGGTAGTTGTCCCAGGAATCTCACTTGATCATCACCAGGAAAGAGGCAGATGATGTGGAGTTTTTAGGTCCCCCCAGGCCCTTGGAACTCCGAGGCTTTGTCTTCAGATTCCATTTTTTTTTTCTGAATTTTGAATAGGAAGTGTAGTGTGCAGTGTGCATGTAGTTTGGTCTTGACAGAAAAACTTGTATTGGAGAGTATGCTGGTCCATTCTCTGTGTTACTGAAACACTGAAAAAGTTCAGAAAAAGGGGATGGTCAGAAGCTAGTCCCAAGGGATTATGAAATGGGAGCTCCAGCTCTTCCTATCATCAGCTTTCAATCCACCTTCAGCCGCCCTGCTTGACTGGTGCTACAGTATGAAAATACAATAGAAATTAAAAATTTAAAAGAAGCTGAAGACACATACGCACGCACACACACACACACACACACACACACACACACACACACACACACACACACACAAATGTGTGTGTGTTTGTGTGTGTGTGTGTTTTACATACAAAACATTATAATGTTCTGTATGTAACACAGAGGAGACAGTCATGCAAACACTTTTTGTGTGCATGACTGTGAGAGCTGGAACATGCAGTAAAAGTCACACACACACACACACCTCGCTGCTGCAGTGGTAACGTTCTCATTTGCCAACTGGTGGACGGGAGTTCGCGCCTCGCTCAGGTTGCGAAAAGTTTCACTGACGAAGTGGGTGGTTACTGTCCCCCTTGAGCAAGGGGACGGGTGTGTGCATGTGTGAAGGTCACAGCCTTGCCCTTAGATCGGACTATATGAGCTCTCAGCTCCCTTCCGGGAGGGTAAAAGCTGACGATCACGACCATCAAGTGATCCTGACCGACCCGGTGACCCGGTGAATTACACACACACACACACACTGGGAGTCAGGGAGAGCAGACGTGCGACGTCGGCGCTCCTTACCGAGCCAGCATGGCCAGTGGCATTACCTAAATTAGTATCTTTATATGAGTCAAGCTCTGTACCAGGTTAGACTAAATGATTTTTCATTATTGAAAGAAAAATAAATTAGAAGTTTAAACAAGACTTGTTCAAACAGAAAAGAGAACCGAGAGGCGAAAGAATGCGCTCAGTCAGCTGAGGTTTGTTTAGACTACAGCTGCGCGGGGAATGTAAGTACATGTACTCTGTCCTTTTAGTATTGCAAAATGGACACATACTTTAGTAAAGCAAATTTGGAAAAGAAAAGGGATAAAGGTAGAAAGCAAGATGATTTCTATCAAGAACTGGTTGAAGTGGAGACTCACAATAGACTGGTTGAACGTGTACACAAACTGGAAATGGCTTTCAAAAATGAAATTGATGAAATAAACAAGCAGATGCACTTGCAAAAGGAAGAAATAGAAAAACTAGGAAGGGAGGCCAACAAGAAAGACACAACCATCAGTGAACTAACAGTGGAATTGAGTACACTTAGGAAGAAAATGAGTGAAATGGCAAGTACAGTAGTCAATCACCAGAGTATTATGGAAGAGTTCAAAAGTGATACAGAGACAATTAGGCAAGTAGGCAGTCTGATAGACCAGAGCAGTGATATTGAGGAGAAGATAACACAGGTGAATGAAGCTGTGCAAAGCTACAAAAATTATGTGGAAACCATGAATGCTGAAATGGTTAAAGTAAAGAAAGACTTAGAAACAAGGGTGGAGGAAAAAAGCATTAAAAAGGAAGTGAAAAGAATAATCCAAAACAATCCAAGGTTAGTCAGAGATTCAGTAGATATAAACAAATCTATAGTAATCACTGGTATAGAAGAGGAAGAAGTAAAAAACAAGATCACAAGAGACAAAAAGGAGATGGCAAATGTAATGAGCTTACTGAAAGAAGAATCAGAGGAAATCTGTAGTAAAGACATAGAGGAACACAAAAGGTTAGGGAAATACGAGAAAAGCAAGACAAGACCTCTAAAGGTGACTTTCCAGAGTGTAAACACTGTGGAGGAGATACTAAAATATGCAAAGAATCTTATGGAAAAAGAGGAGTTCAAAAATGTATGGATAAAAAGATGCCTAACACAAGAGGAACTGGAATTACTGAAAGAGAAGAGGGAGGAAGGAAAACAAAAAATGAGGGAAGATCAGAAGAGGAGAAGAACACATTTTTTTACAAAGTAATAGGATTGCAGGTACGAAAGTGGTACACAAACAGGAGGGAATAAAAAGGAGGAAGGTAGTAGAACCATGTCATGACAAGTATATAAACAAGATAAAGTTGATGTACTGAAATGTGGATGGAATGGTATCTAAATTACTAGAGATGAATGATTATGTCTGAGAAAATGAACCACAAATAATATGCCTAACTGAAACAAAATTAACACCAAGAATATCCAATGACATACTAAACTTAGAGGAATACAATATATGGAGAAGAGACAGAAATTAAAAAAAATGGAGGAATTATAATATTAACTAAGAAAAATCTATAAGTCAATGAAATATAACTAGATATACCATCACAAGTAGAACTGATTGCAGTAGAGATCAACACATCTGAAGGGAAAGTAATTGTAGCCAATTTGTACATGCCACCCAGATCAAACACATGGGAAAGAGATGAATATGAGGACCTGGCAGAGAGTACAATTCAGAGTTTAAGATCATTACTACATAAAATGGAAGAGAAATTGGAAAGAATTATACTAACTGGAGATTTTAATACAAATATAAATTGGAATACTCTAGATATAATTAGCCAAGAAAGCTGTTGGGACCAAAAGCTCCTGGATCTCATGCAAGAGTTTTTCCTAACGCAACATGCAAGGGAAACCACTAGAAAAAGAGGACTCGATGTACCTTCAATGCTAGATCTAATATTTACTAGGCAAGAAAATTATATTGACAGTTTAATATATCACCCTACACTCGGCAAAAGTGATCATGCAGTACTAAATTACAACTTCAGGATAGCATATGACATAGTTAAAAGCAATGAAAGTTACAAAAAGAGCCTAAACTATAAAAAGGGAAATTATCAAGACCTAAAGAAGTACTTCTTAGAAGTTGATTGGGAAAATGAGCTTAGAGGACAAGATCTAAATGCTATATATAAAAAATTCTGTGAATTTTATGAAATAGGAATCCAGAAGTACATCCCACAACACAACGAAGCAGATAAGAAAATAAAGAAATGATTCAATACAGAATGTAAAAAATCAAAAGAAAGAAGAGATTTGTTGTGGAATAGATACAGGAGAGACAATAGTGAATGGGCGTATAATAATTACAAACAGGCAAGAAACGATTATACAAGAATAAGGAGGGAAGCCCAAAAACAGTTTAAGGAGGATATAATAAATAAAAGTAGTGATCAACCAAAGCTGTTTTACAGCTACATCAGAAGCAAAACCAAAGTAAAAGATATAATACAATCCATTACGGACGAGGGAATCACTTATACACAAGAGAAAGATATTTGTGAAGCACTAAATAAGAATTTCCAATTAGTTTTCACAGAAGAAAAAAATTTTGAGAGGGACTATGTGAAACATGCATGTCCACACATACTACCAGATATACAAATAGCAGAACAAGTAATACAGGAGGAGTTAAGTAAATTAGACAGAGGAAAAGCAAGTGGTCCTGATGAAATTTCATGTTGGGTACTACGAGAATGTGCAAAGGAGTTAAGTAAACCATTATTTTTACTTTTCAAGAAATCCTTGAGTCAAGGTAAGCTACCTGATATTTGGAAGAAAGCAAATATTGTCCTCTTATTCAAGAAAGGAAACAGACAAAATCCACTCAACTACCGACCAGTATCACTGACCAGTGTTGTAAGCAAGGTATTAGAAAAGCTTATAAGAAAAGCTTGGGTAAATCATCTAGAAGAACACAGTATGATAACAGAAAGACAGTTTGGTTTCAGAAAAGGAAAATCATGTGTTACCAATCTGTTGAGCTACTATGACAGAGTAACAAACACAATACAGGAAAGAAAAGAATGGGTGGACAGTATCTGTTTAGATTTCAAGAAAGCATTTGACGCAGTACCACACCAAAGACTTTTATGGAAACTGTACCATCAAGGAGGAATTTGAGGCAAACTGTTTTGTTGGATTCAAGATTTTCTTATAAAAAGAGAAATGAGAACAGTACTAAGAGGAAACTACTCATTATGGAAGGAAATGACTAGTGGAGTACCACAGGGTTCAGTGCTGGCACCAATAATGTTTTTAGTGTATATAAATGATATAAACAGTAACACTGGAAATGAGAGCTATCTGAATATGTTTGCAGATGATGCAAAAATACAAAGGGGAATTACTAACACAGACTCTTGTAAAGAGCTACAAGAAGAATTAAATAAACTTCATGAATGGAGTAATACATTGCAAATGGAATTCAATGTGGACAAGTGTCATGTAATTTTCATTCATTCATTCATTGCCAGACGCCATGTATCCCAGACGGGGTGGCCAAGGGCTTAGAGTTAATTGTTTTACAGGGAGGGGCACTAATCCTCCACCAACCCCACTTGACACGTAGGGATGCCAACAGCATCTGGTGTTCCCAGGCGGTCACCCATCCAAGTACTAACCAGACCCAACGTCAAGTTTGGTAAAAATGGAAAAAGACCTGATTGGGATTATAAGTTAGGAAGTAAAACCCTACACACATAAGAAAGAGAGAAGGACCTAGGTGTGATTATCAATAACAGACTATCTCAGGCTGACCACATCAGCGAGAAGGTACGGAACATGTATACACTGCTTGCAAATATGAGAATTGCATTCACATACATAAATGGAGACATGCTAAGAAGGATAATAACATCATTCATTAGACCAACCCTGGAATATGCATCAGTAGTCTGGAGTCCTTATCTCAAAAAACACATAGACAAGATTGAAAAAGTTCAAAGGGCCGCTACAAGATGGATACCAAGCTTAAGGGACCTAAGCTACGAAGAAAGACTAAATAAACTGAATCTACCAACACTACAGGAGAGAAGGAAAAGAGGTGACATGATAATGCTATATAAGTGCATATCAGGGAAGGAGAAAATAGACATAAATGATTACTTAACATATGGAGAAGCATCAGCAAGAGGACACTACAAAAAACTGCATAAAAAGAGAGGTGATAAAGACGTAAGGAAATTCAGTTTCCCAAACAGAGCAATTGATCAATGGAATGCACTACCGAATGAAATAGTGTGTGCCAAAACAATTCACAAATTTAAGGATATGTACGATAAATATGGTTTAAGACACGGGACAGTACGAACTTGACTCATTCCTGTAAAGATACAATTAGGTAAGGTAAGGTAAGAACACACACACACACACACACACACACACACACACACACATTACAAAGGTTCCAGAAAAGAAAAGCTAACAAAAGAGGGCTTAAGTCAAGATTCATTCGTTCTGAAATATAGTGCCATATGATCTTCATGCCTCCACCTGCTTGTGGTGAAGACATGAAGTGAATGGTCTGTTCATTCATCTGTGCGTGGGTCCATGCATCAGGAACACTTCTGGATGCGGTATCTCGTAAGCCCATGGACGGATTTCCACCAAACTTTTGTCAGTGATGCAGTATGAGATGATGAACTCATTAAGTCAGCTAGGTCAAAATGTCAAACATCAAGGTCATATGGGGTCAAATTAGTTTATTATAGGTGCGATATTTACTAAACTTCTAGATGGATTTCAGTCAAAATTTTGTCAGTGATTCAGTATGAAGGGAAGATGAACGAATTTGATGGTCAAGCTCAGTGTGTCAAAGGCCGACTTAGCTCGTGGGTGCAATATCCTCTGACCTTGTCAATGGATTTCTACCAAACTTTTCCATGACAGTATGAAAGGACAGTTAACCCTTCAAGCACCAGCCGAAATAAAAAAAAAATTGTGCATCCAAGACCTGCCAATTTCGGCATGTTGAGTTTTTACCAGAAACCTATCCCATATTAACCCCTTCACACACGATGACTTAAAATAAGTCAAAACAGTATTAGCCTGAAGAGGAACTGATGATGCCCTTGTCAGTGTTTGTCTGAAGGGATGACAATTAGGCAATTCTGGACAAAAATATTCGCCAACAATTATGTTTTAGCATGAAGTGTGTCAGTATTTGGTGTGTCATAGGGAAGGGTGTCTATTTCAAGGCTAACTCTATCAAATAGCTGGTGTCATATAGAAATCTTACCCCATGGAAATCTGACACCCGGGTCACTTTTCTATCATAGAAAACTGACCCACCCTATAGAAAAAAGACCCCTTATGTGAAATTTAGGTTAGGTTAGGTTAGGTTGGGTTGTTAGGTTAGGCTGTGGGTCACTTTTCCATAAGGGGGATCAGAATTCAATAATAGAAAAGTGACTCGTGGGTCAGTTTTCCATGGAGGTCAGTATTCTATGTGACACCATCATTCTTTCGGTTTTTGGTTTGGGGGGAGGGGGTGTGTGCAATTTTTGGTGATTTAACCGAAAACTTTTGATTGTATCAGAATTCCAACAACACCAAGTGAAAGCTCTTGGAATTCTGCATACTAGACACATGCTTAGCTCATGCATTATTTGGGCAAAATGTTGTGCTAGAGTGTAGGGCATTTATTTTCACTGTTGAACAACAGTATTCTCACTTCATTTCGGTACATTTACAGTACTTTTACTCATCTATTTTGTGTTTTTATTAGCTTATCGTTTGGTATAAACATCAGGAAAGATGATGGTATACAATTTATACCTTTATAACCAGTTTCTGGGGCAAATAAAATACATGGGAATGCTTTCCTTTGTGTGCGAGTCCAGCCTGCCCTTGTGGCATTTTCTCCGATCATGTCACACACACACACACACACACACACACTTACAGAAAACTTACGGTGAGCGAGGGGGTTAACAGTTATTCAAGAAAAACACCGTGTTAGCATTTACTGAGGTCATTTTGTAGTACTGGCAGGGGGAAGGAGGCACCTCACCCTGCTGGTCAGCTGTGTTTGAACGTCCCACAACTCGAGCTGAGGCGGGGTTGCCACAGGCACCTATAGTGATATGGTGTAGCTGATAATGACAGTAGCCTACCAAGCATTATGCCATGACATAATGTCATTTTCACTATAAAATGCAGTAATAATGTTTGTGAAAGTATGTGTGGCAGCAACATGAGTGACTCAAGCCATTGCCATGGATATTGCCAAGTTCCAACTGGGAGGAGTAGCGTGGTGGTGGTGGAGATATGCCACTCTTTTCACCTACACATGGTCATTCCTTAGACAAAACAGTTTCAGGTTTCCTGGCAGAAGGTCACAGAAACGACATTGGCACTTCCATTTAATCATTATCACCATTGTCATTATCACTGTGCCGAGTGTGAGGGCACATCGGTGCTTCACTGAAACGCATGAGGAAAATTGGCTCATAGTACTTGGAATCCATCTCCCCTGACGTAAACTACTCTCCTGAAGATTCTACACTATATTCAGAGGTACTGCCTTGCTCTTAGGGCATTTCCAAGGCCTCAGTAGCAAAAATGGAGGCTTTGTAAGGGTGGCATGGTGGGCTGGAGCTGGCAGTGTTGTCACTTATGGGATGCAGAAAGCATGCAAGTATATATTGTATGTGAGTGCTGCTTGGGTGACAAAAGCGGGTTGCCAATTACTGATTAACATGACAAAGCCATCTGAAGGCCTATACCATGAATATTTCCCACTTATGAGCCCTGTGTAGCAAAAAAAAATAATAATAAACAAGTATCCTTGAAGCTCTGTTAGACGTCATTGGTCCCTCTTGCACAAAAAATTTGGATGGCTCCCAGCCATTGTTGATGCTTATAGGGTTGACTGACTAGGTTAGCATTGTAAAAGGTCAAGGTCTTAATGGTTGTGGGCATGATATCTCCAGAACCCCTCGACAGATTTTGATCAAGCCTTTGTCAGTGGCACAGTATGAAAAGAAGGTGAACTGAATTGGTTGCCAAGGTGTATGGTCCAAAGATCAATGTCATATGAGAATGAGTGCAGAATCTCCTGAACCCCCTGGAAGGATTTTGACCAACCTTTTGTAAATGATATAGTATGAAGGACTGAACTGATTAGGTCGCAAAGGTAAAGGAATCAGAGTTCAAGGTCATATGGGTGTGTGCATGATATCTCCTAAACCTCTTGACAGATTTTGACCAAACTTTTGTCAGTGATACATTATGAAGGGGCAGCGAAATAATTAGGTCAGTAAGACCGTATGGGAGTAGACACGATATCTCCTGAACCCTCAACTGATTTTGACGAAACTATTGTCAGTGATACAGTATGATGGGATGATGAACTGATTGTGTCAGCAAGGTCAAGAGGTCAAAGGTAAGGTCATATGGAAGAGGGAGCGATGTCTCCTGAACTCCTCAATGGACTTTGGCCAAACTTTTATCGTTGAGATAGTCTGAAAAGACAATGAACTGTCTAGGTTGACAAGGTCAAGAGGTCAAAGGGCAAGGTCATATGGGATAAATTTAACTCATTTCAACCATCCCTCTCACTTCTTTCCATCCCACCACATCTCTCATCTCTCTTTGGTGTAGGCTGATGTAATAGCCAGGGAGTGGCAGCCGAGGAATCACTGGCCTTCCCTCTATCCTCTCTCTTTCTCTCCTGTGTATGTGTGTTTTCAATAGCACATCGTTTCGAATTATTTATATTCATAATACACTTTCATAAAGCTTAGGTGTTAATATGTACAGTATACTGTAGCACCAGTCGAGCAGGGCAGTACTTCCAAGGGGGATGGAAAGCTGATGACAGAGAGAGCTGAAGCTCCCGATTATCAGCCCTCAGGACTAGTTCCTGGCCATCCCACTTTGCTGAACTTTTTCAATGTTTCAGTTAGAGAGTAGGCCAGCCTGCCCTCCAGTATCTCTAACTACCAACATCAGTCTACATGCACAGTACACACTACACAACCTTTTCAAAATCAAAGAAAAATGGTTAACAGTAACTACCCCTTGGAGTCCCCGGAGGGGGACCATAAATGCCCCCACCATCCCCCCCTCTCTCGGTGATGACTCTGAATGCCTGGAACCACTGTCTGACTCGCTTCTTCTTCATTTCTGCAACATTCGTGACCTTTCCTCAAACTTTTTCTCCGTTGAACACCACCTCTCCTCCTCTAAACCTCACCTTCTCTTCTTAACAGAACCTCAGCTGTCTGAGGCAACTGACAGCAAACCCTTTTCTGTATCCTACTTTCTCTGTACTCGTTTCAATGCCAAAGGTGGATGCTGTGTATATGTATGCAATGACCTATCTTGCTCTCGTGTTCCTGAACTTCATTCTTCTAAATTCTCTACTCTGGTTTTGACTCTCCTGTCATTCTCTGAGTAAGTATCTCTGTGCTATTTACTTATCTCCTAAATCTACAGCCAGGCAAAAAAAAAATTAATTGACTATCTTACTTCTACGATGGAACACATTCTATTAATTTCTCCTTTCTCTGAAATCTCCATTCTAGGAGATTTCAATGTTCACCACCACCTTTGGCCCTCCTCTCCCTTCACTGATCCACCTGGTGAACAAGCCTACAACTTTTCTGTCCTTAATGACCTTGAGCAGCTTGTACAATACCCTACCCGTATCCCTGACTGCCTTGGAGTGAGCTCCAACATACTTGACCTCCTCTCTACAACTACTCCTTCTGCTTACACTGTTAATCTTTTCTCTCCGTTGGGCCCCTCTGATCACAGCCTTTTTACCTTGACCTGTCCTATTGTTCTGGTATGGCCTGGAACCCTCCAAAGAAATGTCATTTGACACTTTGGAGCTGCGGAATGGGAAGCCCTCAGGAAGTACTTCTTGATTTTCCATGGAATGATTATTGTTCCCATGGCCAGGAGCCATCTGAGTGTGCCTTGCACATTACGGAGGTTATTCTCTTGGGCATGGAAGCATACATTCCATTCTCATATCCTTTGACTAATCCAAGAAAGCCTTGTTTTAATCATGCTTGTTCTAATGCTGTCTGCAACCAGGAGAGGGCCTATAAAAGGTACCGGAGACAACCCACCCCTGAATCACACTTTTATCATGTTTCTGTCCGGAATCATGCCAAGTCTGTTCTTTGCTCTGCTAAAAATAGTTTCATCCTTACTAAATGCTCTCAAATCTCCAACTGGAATTCTTCCCACTCTTTCTGGCACCTTGCCAAAAACCTTTCTAACAACTTTACCTCATCATCCTTCCCTCCTCTTTTCTACTCTGATGGCTCTGTAGCTATTTCTTCTACTGATAAAGCAGATCTCTTCGCTCAGACTTTCTCCTCCAATTCCTCCTTAGATGATTCTGGTGGTGTTCCTCCATCACTTCCTCCCTCTGACTTCCTCATGCCTGACATTGAAATTCCTTCAGCTGATGTTTTTTGTGCCATCACTGGCCTCAATATTAACAAGGCATGTGGACCTGATGGAGTCCCTCCTGTTGTCCTCAAGAACTGTGTTTCTGTGCCTACACCCTGCCTAGGTAAACTCTTTCGCCTTTGTCTTTCAACTTGTACCTTTCCTTCTTGCTGGAAGTTTGCTCTCATTCAGCCAGTCCCAAAGAAGGGTGACTTCCCAGCCCTCTAACTATCGTCCAATTGCTTTGACATCCTGTGTTTCAAAAGTTTTTGAGTCTATTCTTAACAGAAAAATTTTAAAGTAGCCTATCACAACCTTCTTTCTGATCATCAGTATGGGTTCTCCCAGGGACGCTCCACTGGCGATCTTCTCACCTACATTTCAGACTCCTGGTCATCCTCCTTTCAGGACTTTGGCAAAAGCTTTGCCATTGCACTTGACATCTCAAAGGCCTTTAGTCGAGTCTGGCATAAATCTTTAATTTCCAAACTGCCATCTTATAGTTTCTATCCTTCTATCTGTGCCTTCATCTATAGCTTCCATTCTGGTCGTTTTTATAGCTTCTGTTGTAAACAGCCATCGTTCTTCTAGATCTATCAACAGTGGTGTTCCTCAGGGCTCTGTCCTATCACCAACTCCCTTTCTTTTATTCATCAATGATCTAAGCTGTACATCTTACCCTATCCCCTCGTATGCTGATGATTCCACCCTTCACCTTTCCATTCGGTTTCCGCTACGTCCATCTCAGCAGTTACGTCAACAGACAAGGGATGAGGCTATGGCACACCTAATGTCTGACTTGGCTCGTATCTCTGACTGGGGTAAAAATAATCTTGTTGTTTTTAATGCCTCAAAGACTCAGTTTTTACACCTATCAACCCATCAAAATCTTCCAAAGGAATACTCACTAATGTTTAAAAACATCCAGCTCAATCATGCATCATCCTTGACTTTGCTTGTGGGTTCAATCACACGGACCTTATCTTGGAAAGATCATGCTACATCTCTTGTAAAATCTGCCTCCAAGAGATTAGGTGTGCTAAGCCGACTCTGTGCCTTCTTTAGCCCTGCACAGTTGTTGACTTTATACATGGGTTTTATTCGCCCCTGTTTAGATTACAATTCTCATTTGTGGGGAGACTCTCGGCATACAGCTCTTGTCATTAAGGTGGAGTCAAAGGCTTTTCGTCTCATTAACTTTCCTCCTCTTACTGGCTCCCTTCAACCTCTGTCTCTTCGCTGCACTGTTGCCTCTTTGTCTCTTTTCTATCGCTACTTCAATGGTCACTGCTCCTGTGAACTGTGTTTGTATCCCTCCACCTCTGGTGCGTAGCACCAGTGTATAAAAAACTCTCATCTCTTTTCTGTCCAGCTCTCTAATGCAAGAATTAATCGTTACTCCCAGTCCTTCATTTATGCAACGGGTCATCTCTGGAACTGTCTCCTTCTGTCAGTATTTCCTACTTCCTACGATCTCCATTATTTCAAACTCAGTGTTTCCAGGCATCTCGAAATGAACGGAGCTTGAATTTGGCTCACTTTTGTATTGTTTTTCTTTTTTTTTTCTTGGAAGAAACTGTTTTTGTGGGCTCAGCCTTTGGTTCCTTTTTCCTCGCATTAAGGAAAAAAACAATAAAATGTGGAAAGGGGGAATTGGTAAGCAGTGCCCTTAACCAATTACAATATGAGCCAATGATGTGCAGGGGTGGTGGAAGAAGGGAAAAAGCTGGGAGTAGGGGGGAGTATATGTGGCAGGAGTTTAGCCATCCACAGTTGGAATTTTGAGGGTTGGCCTGCCAGCAGGGCGATCTGTTTCTTCATCTCTGTCCCAGCTTATTGCTTCTCTTTCCTCCTTCCAGCATTTTGCTTTTCTCTTTCCTACATCTGGCCAACTCCAGTGGGTCCTCCCCCCACCCAAAACCTCCATCAGGAGTGATTTGACTCAGTCCCTCTCCCTAGCCAAGATAGTGGTGGTGGGATAAACTAATTCGGTCAGGAGAGTCTTGGTGGTTGCATAGCGAGTCCATACGCAAGGCTTGGCGGAAGCATACCGAGCGATGCTTTGCATAGACAGCTCAGGGCTTGAGTTCTGGGCATTTCACTGCTATTTGACACTTGGATTTCATTCTGCTACTCGCTTCAAGTCGATGGGTTGCAATGTTTAAAGACTAGAAGTTAAAGACAGAGAAATATTGATAGGGATGTCATATTTTACTTCTGTGTGTTTTATAAAGAAAATAGTTCAGGAGAGAGAGAGAGAGAGAGAGAGAGAGAGAGAGAGAGAGACAGAGAGAGAGACAGAGAGAGAGACAGACAGACAGACAGACAGGCAGAAAAAGACAGACAGAGAAGCAGAAAGACAGCCATACAGACGGACAGACAGAAGGCTGTTGAACTAGATGTTAGATGGATGGTGAAAAATTAAATGAGACGTGAGAGAGGACTGGAGGAGGGGGTAGAAGAATAAGAAATGTAAGGAAAGAAAGAGAGGGAGAGGGATCAGGGAGTGAATGTAGAAAAAATAATTATAGCCTAAGAGAGGGGTGAGAGGTTAAGTAATTTATAAAGCAAGGACAGAGAACATTGGATGCTATAGGAGGAGGGAGAAGAAAAGGAGAGGGGAAGGGGAAGAGGGAAAGAGAAAGGGGGGCTAAGAAAATAGGATAAACACGACATGAAGAGGAGAGAAAGTGCTAGTCAGTGAGAGGTAACAGATGTAGAAAGAGAGCGTGAGTGAGAATGGGGAATTAGGAGAAAAAGCAAAAACGAAATTTATAATAATCAGAGGGAGATAAGGTTTAATAAAGGGAGAGAGAGAGAGAGATGATTATAGGATGACAGATTGGGGGTAGGTTAAGCAATGTGAGGCAGGGAAAGAGAAAATAGGATTTTGCTTCGATATAGCCAATTCAGTATTGGTAGAAGGGAAGAGATGGAGAGAGTGAAAGAGAAAGAAGTGAGAATGATATAGGAGAATAAATAGACCATGCAGAGGGAGATCGAAACAGGAGGATAAACAGGTCATGCAGAGGAGAAAACGAAGTAGGAGGATAAAAAAGACACGCAGAGTGGAAAAGAAACAGGGGGATTAATAGGCCATGCAGCGGGGACAACGCAACAGGAGGATAAACAGAACATGTACAGAGTTCGTAGCTTCTTCACTGACTAGCACTTGGCTGTAGTTTATAGGAGTTAAGCTCACTTTCAGCTAAAATATTGCTCAACCTTCTGGAGTACATGTGGGGAAGTTGCACTAAAGCAACTACACAGAATTTAGAACTAAGCTGTTAGAATTATTAATAACCCTGCTATTACAAATAAACTACCTCCCCTACAGGTAAGAAGCAATGCTGCCTTCTTTGCATTGTTTTACAGATAATTTTATAGCAAATGCTCAGACGAAGTTGCATCTATTGCGCTGCCTCTGCATGCCTTCCTCTGTGCTACACGGGCATATGGTAGGGCTCATGTCTGGAATGTCACACTACCATAATGAAGAACTTCCACCTATGAGAAATCTTTTATTCCCTGAATTACATCTCATTGGAACTCGCATCCCCAGAGTTGTTTCCCCCTTTACTTCAACCTACAGCTGTTCGAGTCATCTGTTACAGATTTTTATGAATGGAGGACACCAGTAATCTTGTGTATGGATTTTTTTTTTTTTTCATCCTCTCTTCTGTTCTTTAAAAAGAAATTCTGTGGTGAGAACGAAACAAGAGGATAAATAGGACATGCAGAGGGAAGAACGAAACAGGATGATAAAGATGACGTGGAGTGGGGAAGTGGAACTAAAAAATGAAAGGTAATCAATGTAATGGGGAGGAGAAAGAGGAATTAGGGAAGGAGGCAAGAACGGTATACAGTATATATACAGAACATAAAATTTGAGACCAAATTTAAAAAGCAGAGAGAGAGAGAGAGAGAGAGAGAGAGAGAATATAATAATCGGTAATTCGCATGATTGTTAGAACCCTATCATTAATGTTCAAACGTACTTTGTTTTCATCTCATCTCTCAGAAACCGTAATAACTTATACAGTTGGTCTCCATCTCACACTGAGTGCTTGGAACTTCCATCATCCGTCTTTCCAAAACGGTACTGTACTGTAGTTAATATATATATATATATATATATATATATATATATATATATATATATATATATATATATATATATATATATAATATATATATATATATATATATATATATATATTTTATATATATATATATATATATATATATATATAATATAATATAATATATATATATATATATATATATATATATATGTATATATATTGACACATATATACATATATACAGGGTGTAACGCGACGTATGACAAAGACTTACACCGATGATCTATCATGCAATTTTGAGTATATTTTGTTCTATAACATATACTCTCTGCGACCCCAGTTCAGTACCCAGCATTCGGCTTTTAAGTGTAAGAGTTTGGTGGGTAGCATGCGCCATTGGATGGGAGCTTCGCAGGGCGACGGGAGACGAGTATTATTAGCTCATATTGTACTGTACACAAAAATACCATTTCCTATCAGTACAAACGAGTTTTAAGAAGAAACATTACGTAGTCTATTGATTCTTTAACATCGTCATGCATTTCTGCAATTCTTTTGCACATATCGACTGTAAATTAAGGATTAAATTCAAATTTTATGGCTTGTGAGGAAGAAAGGAGGGAGGAGAGGGGCTGGTGTGTGTGCCAGTTACGTAATGTGTGGTTTGTAGGATATTGCTAGCAGCATTATCATAACACCCACAGCTCATTCAGTGGAAAGACATTAGTTTAGATAGAGACCAGCATCACACTAAGTCAGGAGTAATATTATTATTCATTACAGTTTTTCTTCTGCAAGTAAACGTGGCACCAATGCTTTCATATGATGTTGACGTGAGAAAAGTGACACAGGATTGCCAATGTAACGACTATGCAGCTAGACCTATTTTTTGCTTCTACCTAGCGCCGCTACTTAACATCTGACAACATGGTATCTAGCTACATTAAGGATATTTTTTGCCATTTTTAGGTGATATTCTAGAGATTTAATCGTATTTTCTAGCGATGTTTTGCAGTGTTTACTATCTAGCGACATTCTACCAAGTTTCCATGACTAAACTAGCGAGACTGATGATCAGGACTTGGCAGCCCTGCGTCCAGTGTCATTTGAACGAGAAAATTTGGAGGCGTGGCATGCACTTCAAATACTGTTCTCCGCGTTCAGCTGTTCACTGGGCTCATGAAACAGCATGCCACGTATGTACAGCAATCAAGAACATGCAGATATCGTTTATTTTTACGGATTCTGCGATGGTAATGCCAGTGTTGCAGAAAGGAATACAGGTGGAGATACCCAATGGCGCCACGTTTACTTGCAGCAGAAAAAATTCAATAAATAGTAGTCTTCCTGACTTAAAGTGAGGCTAATCTTCCATTACAATAACGTTTTTTCACTGAATGAGCTGTGGGTGTTACGAAAATGCTGCTAGCAATATCCTAAAAACCACACATTACGTAACTGGCAACAACACACCAGCCCCTCTCCTCCATCCATACTTCCTCACAAGCTATAAAATTTGAATTTAATCCTTAATTTACAGTCGATTTGTGCAAAAGAATTGCAGAAATGCATGACGATGTTAAAGAATCAATAGACTACGTAATGTTTCTTCTTAAAACAAGTTTGTACTGATAGGAAATAGTATTTTTGTGTACAGTACAGTATGAGCTAATAATACTCGTCTCCCGTCGCCCTGCGAAGCTCCCACCCAATGGCGCATGCTACCCACCAAACTTTAACACTTAAAAGCCGAATGCTGGGTACTGAACTGGGGTCGCAGAGAGTATATGTTATAGAACAAAATATACTCAAAATTGCATGATAGATCATTGGTGTAAGTCTTTGTCATACGTCGCGTTACACCCTGTATATATGTATATATGTGTCAATATATATATATATATATATATATATATATATATATATACATTTTATATAATATATAATATATATATTATATAATATATATATATATATATATATATATATATATTATATATATATATATATATATATATATATATATATATATATATATATATATATATATATATATATAAATACCTAGTGATAGGTGGGGGCGCTCACAATCCACTCACTCGATATAGTGCTGCCGTCGGGTGTCTGCCCTTTCATTCCTTCCATCCTCTTCTGTCTTTCTTTCCTTCATTCTTTCCTCGTCCTTCTGCCTACATGTGACTTTACTCACCCTCTACTGCCTTTCTTTCCATCATTCTTTCCTTTTCCTTCTGCCTGTTGGTGACTCTACACTGAATGACAGTCCAAATGGTTTCCTGTACACCAGGATACCATTTACTACGCTGGGTGATAACCATATAACCATAGTATGGCGCCTGGTGGTTTTGTGGGTAATTATTGCGCTCCAATCGGGTTGAGCCAGTGAAGGTTTATATCCAAGGCGTCATTGGGGTTTATTGCTCACGTAATGCCACTCAGGGATGAGTGAGGCTGGTTACTTTCATCTTAAATGTCAGGACCAACTTGCCTAGCCCCAGGCTCCTACGCTCCCAGTGGGACAAAGTAGGATTGGATGATGGATGGATATATATATATATATATATATATATATATATATATATATATATATATATATATATATATATATATATATATATAATGATACATTTTTAAGAACAACGTTAACTTTTCAACACCCACTTCTTTAGTGCGTTGATGTCTTCTTCATTTCAATCAAGGCATCACCAACGATTTCAGCTCACGTAGAGGACAAGCCATGCAGTGAAATGGTTAACCCCCTCAATGATCAGAATAGTCCTAGTATTCTATTCCAGCTAACACCAGATGATATTACTCAGCTAGGAGTTAGTCATTGCAGCCTGGCAAGTAACACTATCACCAATAATTGATGAAGTTTATTGAACATTTTTCCCATCTAAATGTGATATACAGCCGTTAAAAATAGAAGTCAACTGAAAAACGTGCTATAGTATGTAGGATACAACAAATATGAGTTTGTGTTTCAAAGAACAGTAGGTCTACATCTAGATGTACGGCCTGATTGAATCTCTTAATCCAGGTCAGACTATTGTTCTACTTAAGCATTCTCTTTATATCCAGAGGCTGATAGTTCAACCCTCTGGACACAGGAACTGCTGAATTTAGCTGTAAATAGAAATCTAACCCTTCCAACAGCAACAGTGGGAACCCGGAAAATTTTCAACACCAGATTTGGCTATAAAAAAGATTCTTGCGCATCCCATAACTTTGTTGTGTATGCAAAGAAATGGTAACGTAGCAAGTGGACAGAGAACATTATCAGATAGGTGAAAGTGTTTTCAGAAGTGAAGATATTAATAGCCTTAGCATTTGCCAAGGGAAACAATTCTAATCAGTTATGCAGTATCTGGAAAGTGAATATGTTAATCAAGCAACAATTCGATTCTGAAAAAAAAAAAAAAATGTGGTATATATTTATGAAATTTTAGGACAAAAAAAAAAAAAAACATATGAAAGACTGAAAGCAGAGTTATTATTGGATTATTGGAAAGTATTAACGTCCGTATGATGTGGTAGGACACTTGCTGAATGTTGTCAAAAGTATTGATGGAAAGGTGCTTGAAGGAGGGGACATACCGGTACTAATCGGTTGCTATGAGAAAGACTGGAGGATCGATTCTAAAATTACATTAATTCTACCCCAACACACACACACACACACACACACACACACACACACACACACACACACACACAATTATGCCAAGAGTTTTAAGTATTTTCATTCTAAGGGCATTAAAAATTTTCCTTTGCACGCAAGTCACCTAGAACAATTTCAATTAATCTCTTTTGCATTCGTAAGCCAAACAGCGTTGAAATATGTCTGTGTAAAAAGAGTAGTTTCTGTTGCACCCCAAACAGTTCACTACTGATAATCCTAAGTCTCTTGTCTTGACTGAGAGAGACTGAGCAGCTAAGTCTCTTGTCCTGACTGAGAGAGACTGAGCAGCTAAGTCTCTTGTTCTGACTGAGAGAGACTGAGCAGCTAAGTCTCTTGTCCTGATTGAGAGAGACTGAGCAGCTAAGTCTCTTGTCTTGATTGAGAGAGACTTAGCAGCTAAGTCTCTTGTCCTGGCTGAGAGAGACTGAGCAGCTAAGTCTCTTGTCCTGACTGAGAGAGACTGAGCAGTGAGCTCATAATGAGTGGGAGAGAGAAAGTCTACTGTGGTATGGTGAGTTGGTGAAGGTTTGGAGGTTATACATTTTTTTTTCCACATCACCTGTTCATCATCATAATAAATCTTATGAAACTGCAGAGTCTTGAGGAGCCATCTTGCCTTTTCCATCCCCAGTTAATGTCTATCTGTTTCATTATGTCAGTATTATGCAGTGCATGAGATTGTAGTATAATTTCCAATGATTTTTGGATTTTTTCTGCACAGTTATGAACATACATACTGATTTACTTCATAAAGTGACAGCAAAAACAGAAACCCAGTGTTGAGGTCTCTGCAACACAACAAACTTTCCAGAATATTATGGGAAAAAAAAACTCACTGTTCGACTTAAGGAAGGCGAGATATTACCTTCGGCAACTCAATCGAGCGACATTTGTAGCACTTTTGTCATGCAGCTTTACTTCAATGTCATTTAGTACCATATCAGGAGACGTTAATGTCTTGCATTAAATTTTGATGAACTCTCAAGATATTTTATAGATTTTGGCACTACTTTAGAAATTTTACTAGAAATTTTTTGCCTTTCTTCAATAGTCTGGAGCTTTAGGTGTACCTTTCTGGACACTGGATTCGGTTCACTTCTTTATGATGAACAGTAGCACAGTTAGCAAAGGGTTTGAAAACCAGCTAACTTTTCAGAGCATAATGTAAGAGTTTCATAACTTCGGCAAAAAATATGGATTTTTTTTTTCTTTTTACGTCCACAGGTCTTCCTAGGTACAGTCGACATCAGAAGTTTGTCCCTCTCAGCGTGCGTGATACGAGCCTGTTGATCGGGGAGCACTGTATGAGATAGAGTTGACAGGTATGGTATAAATGACTAACATTAAAGAAAAGTGTACGGAGATAAGAACACATTCCCTCATGATAATATTAATTTGCATTAGGTGGGATTATAACTTTACTGTGAAATGTATGACATTGGTGTACGAAGATTTTTCGTTACGGACACGTACGCACAGGATACAGTAATTTAGACTGTACTGATGTTGCCATCAAGTATTATATGAAATATTATAATATGCTTGCAGTCCTGAAAGTGAGGTTGCAAGAAAACATTAATTACGATGTCAGTTACATACTAAACAAACATAGAAACTGACAGTGAGTGTTTCGCGATTGCATGTTTCACGTGTCTTACAAGTTAATCTACTTCCCTTCCGGACCTCTCTCCTCACCCGTTCCTACAAGTTAAATTGCTTCCCTTTCCGACCTCTCTCTCCACCCGGCTCTCCTCTTCCCAGCCATGCTCTACCATCATCCACATTTTATCGCTAATGCTGAAAATCGTATGTCTGCAGGTAGAGTGTGGAAAGTAATCAATAGAAAAGTGTTAAATGAGCTTCGTTTTCTCCTCCATCGCTATGAAGCGTTATCCATGACTTGAATATAAATGTTAGCAATATGAATAGATCGTCACTGTGGTGGTTAGGAGACATTACTCGTCACCATTTATACAATACTAATATAACCATCGTTAATACAGTGCTACAAATACATGCCCTCTCCACCCCCTCGCCGTCTCCTTCCCTCCCCCTTCCACTGTCTCCGTCACTCTTCCCCCCTTCCTCCCCCCATCTACCAGTACCCCTTGTTTCTAGCCTGCAACACCCCCAATCCCTCCCCACGGTTTTATTGCATTCATCCTGCCCGACTTCTCTCCATTATCATTTCAGATGTCTGTTTTCTCTCTGTCTTTCATTTTTATCTCGGGAACCGAAAAATATAGCAACGTTTGGGTTTTGTTTTGGACTGTATTCTTTAATGGCATGTCTTATTACTATAATGACCGTGGCAGTGTCGTTCAAGAGGCATTAACTGTTCAAAGAACGGCAGTCAGTGCTTCAGTTTAGTCAACATATAATGCTTCTCCTCCCTAGCCACTAATCTTCTGCTTACACTTCTTTTTTTAATCACAGCATGCTTAAAATATGAAGCACAACGTCCTTTTCCCCAAAGAAAGTAAAAATTGAAAAATAATAATCATGTGTGTTATGTTGCACAAGAGAATGGTCTACATGCATCCAGAAAATGTTTTCTGAATAAGTATTGCCAGTATTCTTGGCGATAATTTGTTGTTCTTCAGCTACGGTTAAATATAGTAAAACAGATGATAGTGACAAAAACTGTATCCTCCTACCATACATTTGGCAACCATTATCATCGTAATATAAGATGGAGGGGGATTATACCCCCCCGAGACGAGTAGATTGTTCTCTCAGCGGAATATGCTTGCCGTTAGCCCGAATAGCATGCAGGTGTAAGTGGAAGTACCTGATTGTCGTGGTGAAAGGGTTAATTATGGTAAAGGTTCGCTTCCTATCCATCCAGTCGTTGTCACTCCTGTACCGATAATATCGGCAGTTGCACAACAGATGTTCAGGGCACTGAGGGTCAGTCATGCCATTACCTATTATTCTGGCCATGTTATGCAGCTATGGGGATGGAATGATACGGATACTCTTGCTGGCTGCATTCTCTGACCTTGTAAAATCATGTGTTGAGGAAGTTCAGATCAAAGTATTTCGATGGCATATTGTTTCAAATTAAATATTAAGGAGACGTATCTCATAAGTCCCACTCTAGTGGGGAACACAATGTGGGAGGAAGGGGGAATTATGGAAGAGGAATACCATGGGTAAGGGAAGGGACTGGATATATTACAATCTGGGACATAGGTAAATATGTTGTAAGGTGCTGGGAGGAGTGAGGGATACAGAAGGGGGGAAGGAGGCGAGGAGGAAAGGAGTCTGCAAGGAGGGGGGGGGGGGAAGGTACTGAACACTAATAGCTACGATGGATGTACTGTTGTATAAGTAATATGGTTACTTGTGTGTAATACAGTTGGCAATATAAAATGCACGAGTATTGTGCTTATAATATCACTACAGTTATAACTTAAATTCCTGAAAATGATAGTAACTGTATCCAAGTCAGGCTAGAAACAGGGGGTACTGGTAGAGGGGGGAGGGAGGGGGGAAGAGTGATATAGACAGTGGAAGGGGGAGGGAAAGAGACGGCCAGCGGGTGGAGAGGGAGTGTATTTGGAGCACCGTATTAACGATGGTTATATACGTATTGTATAAACGGTGACGAGTAATGTCTCCTAACCACTGAATGATGATTAATTCGTATTACAAGCATCTATATTCAAGTAATGGATAACACTTCATAGCGATGGAGGAAAAAATGAAGCTCATATAACACTTTTATATTGATTACTAGTGGTAGAGGAGTAGACTGTAGCACCAGTCGAGCAGGGCAGTACTCCCGAGGTGGATGGAAAGCTGATGACAGGGAGTGCTGGAGCTCCCGTTTCATCAGCCCTCAGGACTAGTTCCTGACCATCCCCCTTTGCTGAACTTTTTCAGTGTCTCAGTTACACAGAGAGTAGGCCAGCATGCTCTCCAGTACAAATTTCTCTAACTATCTACACCAAACTACATGCACAGTACACACTACACTTCCTATTCAAAATTCACCAAAAATGGCGTCGCTTCATCAAGCCTCGGAGTCCCCAGGGGGGTGGACCATAAATGCCCCCACCATCCGCCCCTCTCCCGGTGACGACTCGAGGTGCCTGGAACCACTGTCTTACTCTCTTCTTCTTCATTTCTGCAACATTCGTGGCCTTTCCTCTAACTTTCGCTCTGTTGAGCACCACCTCTCCTCCTCTAAACCTCACCTTCTTTTTCTAACGGAGACTCAGCTGTCTGAGGCAACTGACAGCAAACCCTTTTCTGTATCCTCCTACTTTCTCTATACTCATTTCAAAGCCAAAGGTGGCTGTTGTGTATATATACGCAACGACTTATCTTGCTCTCGTGTTCCTGAACTTGATTCTTCTGAATTCTCCACACTCTGGCTTCGGCTTTCCTGTCATTCTCTGACTAAATATATCTGTGCTGTTTACTTATCCCCTAATTCTACTGACTATCAAAAATTCTTCGACTATCTTCTTCTACGATGGAACACATTCTATCCAATTCTCCTTTCTCTGAAATCTCCATTCTTGGAGATTTCAATGTTCACCACCACCTTTGGCTCTCCTCTCCTTTCACGGATCCACCTGGTGAACAAGCCTACATCTTTTCTATCCTTAATGACCTATAGCAGCTTGTACAGCACCCTACCCGTATCCCTGACCGCCTTGGAGAGAGCTCCAACATACTTGACCTCTTCATCACAACTAATCCTTCTGCTTACTCTGCTAATCTTTTCTCTCCGTTGGGCTCCTCCGATCACAACCTTATTACCTTAACCTGTCCTGTCACTCCGGTACTGCCTGTGGACCCTCCAGGGAAACGTCGTCTGTGGCATTTTGGAGCCGCAGACTGGGATGCCCTCAGGCAGTACTTCTTTGATTTTCCCTGGAATGATTATTGCTTCCATGACATGTGGAGGTGTAGGAGGACTATTGGGCCTGGGGATAGGTGACTGCCCCCGAGAAATAGGCCCTGAAGCCTTTGCTCAGAGTCGGACACATAAAAAAAAAAAAAAAAAAAATGGCCGTGAGCCATCTGAGTGTGCCTTGCGCATTACGGAGGTTATTCTCTCGGGCATGGAAGCATACATTCCTTTCTCATTTCCATTGGCTAACACAAGAAAGCCTTGTTTTAATCATGCTTGTTCTAATGCTCTCCGCAACAAGGAGAGGGCCTACAAAAGGTACCGGAGCCAACCCACCCCTGAATCACATCATCTTTACGTTTCTGCCCGGAATCGTGCTAAGTCTGTTCTTCGCTCTACTAAAAATAATTTCATCCATACTAAATGCTCTCAACTCTCCAACTCGAATTCTTCCCGCTCATTCTGGCACCTTGCCAAAAATCTTTCTAACAACTTTATCTCATCATCCTTCCCTCCTTTTTTCTACTCTGGTGGTTCTGTAGCTATTTCTTCCACTAATAAAGCAGATCTCTTCACACAGACTTTCTCCTCCAATTCCACCTTAGACGATTCTGGTGCTGTTCCTCCATCACTTCCCCCCTCTGACTTCCTCATGGCTGACATTAAAATTTCTTCAGTTGATATATTTTCTGCCATCACTGGCCTCAGTACTAACAAGGCATATGGGCCTGATGGGGTCCCTCCTGTTGTTCTCAAGAACTGTGCTTCTGTGCTTACACCCTGCCTAGGCAAACTCTTTCGCCTTTGTCTGTCAACTTGTACCTTTCCTTCTTGCTGGAAGTTTGCTCTCATTCAGCCAGTCCCAAAGAAGGGTGACCACTCCCAACCCTCCAACTATCGTCCAATTGCTTTAATGTCCTGTATTTCAAAAGTTTTCGAGTCAATTCTCAATAGAAAAATTTTAAGGCATCTTTCCTATCACAACCTTCTTTCCGATCGTCAGTATGGGTTCAGTCAGGGACGCTCCACTGGCGATCTTCTCACCTACCTTTCAGACTCCTGGTCATCCTCCTTTCGGGACTTTGGCGAAAGCTTTGCCATTGCACTTGACATCTCAAAGGCTTTCGATCGATTCTGGCATAAATCTTTAATTTCCAAACTGCCCTCCTACGGTTTCTATCCTTCTATCTGTGCCTTCATCGCTAGCTTCCTTTCTGGTCGTTCTATAGCCGCTGTTGTAGACGGCCATCGTTCTTCTCCTAGATCTATCAACAGTGGTGTTCCTCAGGACTCTGTCCTATCACCAACTCTCTTCCTTTTATTCATCAATGATCTAAGTTGTACATCTAATCCTATCCACTCATACGCTGATGCCTCCACCCTTCACCTTTCCATTCGGTTCCCGCAACGCCCATCTCAACAGTTACTTCAACAAACAAGGGATGAGGGTATGGCACACCTAATGTCTGACTTGGCTCGCATCTCTGACTGGGGTAAAAATAATATGGTTGTTTTTAATGCATCTAAGACTCAGTTCTTACGCCTATCAACCCGACAAAATCTTCCACAGGTATACCCACTAATGTTTAATAATATTCAGCTTAATCTTGCATCATCCTTGAACATGCTTGGGGTTTCATTTACTCGGGACTTATCTTGAAAAGATCATATTACATCTCTTGTAAAATCTGCTTCTAAGAGATTGGGTGTGCTAAGCCGACTCTGCTCTTTCTTTACCCCTGCACAATTGTTGTCTCTATACAGGGGTTTTATCCGCCCCTGTGAGGAGTACAACTCTCATGTGTGGGGAGGCTCCCCACATACAGCTCTTCTTAATAGGGTGGAGTCAAAGGCTTTGCGTCTCATTAACTCTCCTCCTCTTACTGACTCCCTTCAACCTCTGTCTCTTCGCCGCACTGTTGCATCTTTATCTCTTTTCTATCGCTACTTTAATGGTCACTGCTCCTCTGAACTGTTTGCTTGCATTCCTCCACCTCTACGACGGGCGCGTAGCACCCGTCTAGCAGCAAACTCTCATCCCTTTTCTGTCCAACTCTCTAATGCAAGAGTTAACCGTTACTCCCAGTCTTTCATTTATGCAACAGGTCAGCTCTGGAACTGTCTCCCTCTGTCTGTATTTCCTGCTGCCTATGATCTCCAGTCTTTCAAACGCAGTGTGTCCAGGCATCTCAAAATGATCTGATCTTGAATTTGGCTCTCTATTGTATTTTGTTTTTCTCTTGGAGGGAACTGTTATTGCGGGCTCATGGCCTTTGGTTCCTTCTTCCTCGCATAAAAAAAAAAAAAAGGTGGTGGAGACCATCATCCATTCACTTGATGTAGTGCTGCCTACTTCTTCCTTAGCCTCTATCATTCTTTTTCTGTGCCTGCCCTCCTCTCTTCCTATTTCTTCCATCTTTCTTGTCACTTCTTATTTCTTTCCTTTACAGGTGGCATTACATTGAGTGATAAGCCAAATGGTTTCCTGTAAGCCAAAAAAAACATGTACAACGCTGGGTGGTAACCATATAACCAAACCATACGTGCTCCCTACGTGTCAACAAGTGGGTTGGTGGAGGGCTAGTACTCCTCCCCGTAAAACAAATAACTCAAAGTCAAATAGCCACCCCTTACAGGATTTTGGCGTCTGGCAATAGATAGACAGATTGATATTGATTACTTTTCACACTCTACCTGCAGACATACGAGTTTCAGCATTAGCGATAAAATGTGGATGATGGCAGAGCATGACTGGGAAGAGGAGAGCCGGATGGGGAGAGAGGTCGGAAAGGGAAGTGATTTAATTTGTAGGAGAGACGGGTGAGGAGAGAGGTCCGGAAGGGAAGTAGATTAACTTGTAAGACAAAACCTATGCTCCCGAAACACGTACTGTCAGTTTCTATGTTTGTTTAGTGTTTAACTGACATCGTAATAAGTGTTTTCATGCACCCTCACCTTTAGGACCGCAAGCTTTCTATAATTTTTCATATGATACTTCATGGCAACATCAGTACAGTCCAAATTATCCTGTGCGTACAGTACGTGTCCGGAACGAAAAATCTTCATACACCAATGTCATACATTTCACAGTAACGTTATTATCCCACCTAATGCAAATTAATATTATCATGAGGGAATGTGTTCTTAACTTATATCCGTACACATTTCTTTAATATTAGCCATTTAAATTATACCTCTCAACTCTATTTCATACAGTTTTCCCAGATCAACAGGCTCGTATCACTCATGCTGAGAGGGACGAACTTCTGCTGTCGACTATACAATCTATCGCCGTCTGATCTGGCGACTCGATTCCGGTTGCCATATTAGCGTTTCTGGCACTAGGCACCGAATTCAGAACCGTTTGAAGCCTAAGCCGTCTATAATGCTGATCGATTATATGTTTATCTGTACGCATACTGCTACCAAACACGTCACAAATACACGAGGGTGAATGTTATACTGAAAAATTAAATTCTGACACTAATTAACTGCTATGAATATTTGATTATCTTAGAAATTGACTGAAATCTTTTATGAATACGGCTCCAGTCTAGACCAAGTGAAACGCTTCCTGCTCTAATTTTTGACCTCCAGTGACATATTAAGGGCTTTGGTGTTTTGACTTTTTTTTTTTTTTTTTGGGGGGGGGGGCAAGCGATGTCTGGAACTTTACTCCATAATCATCACCCCCAACTGTCGAGGAGGTGAAGCATGACCCGGAAACAAGGAGTGAGAGAGAGAGAGAGAGAGAGAGAGAGAGAGAGAGAGAGAGAGAGAGACAGACAGACAGACAGACAGAGAATGGACAGTCAGCAAGAGTTCCAACTGGACCACCAAGTCGCGGGATATGGCTAACGTGGCACAGCGCGTGTGTGTGTGTTCGTGTGTACATGCCCGAGAATTTATCGAATCATCAAGCCTCATCTTCTTTGCCATATTATATTATTATATGGTCATTGTATTATGCTGTGATATTGGCTAATAAATACTGTGTAATTGGTATAATGAGCTGTGCACTATGCTGTTTATAAAGTCTGATTTATATTAAAAATAATTCTTTTATCTTGCAACGTGAACCAGGTTGAGTTGTGGTTCAGAAACAGTAAGCAAGTTCACCCATAAATGGCGCGAGGTTTCTGTTTATGTTGATATATCCCATGTGTGTGTGTGTGTGTGTGTGTGTGTGTGTGTGTGTGTGCCCGCGCGCGCTTGATGCGTCAGAGAAGAAAGGACACGCCTTTACATGCATGCAGTGAAGTAGTGAGGAAACATTTGTCTCTGTCTTTACGAAATTGCAGAGCATTATAATACTGGCCATTTTACAGACAAGATGGATGGCAAGGGAGGCAACATCGGCAAGACACTGAAGGACTTGGTCACGACTCTCGAGAGCTTGAAGACCAAAAGCGAGGTCGTAGCCTTTTATGACGACTTGGCTAGTTCCTACGATGAGGTATGTCTGGCACATATAGGCTGATGCTCATTTAAAAAAAAAAAATAATAATAGTCCTCAAGTCTCCAGACGATTTGACTTAGTTTGAAGACTTGTCACACAGGACAAGTGAAATATTGCCCTTTTTTCGGACTGGAAAGGTGAGATATAACTGTTTTTAACTTATGGGTTAGATAATGCTTGTTTTCTAATCGTGAAGGTGAGATATTGCTGTTATCGAACGAACAGGAGGTTAGATATTGCCCTAATTGAATTGAGGAGTTGCAATATTGCTTTTTCTTCGCACTGGGGAGGTAAGGTATACATTATATATATATATATATATATATATATATATATATATATATAATATATAAATATATATATCCATCCATCCGTCATCCAATTCTACGTTGCCCCATGAGGAGCGTAGAAGCCTGGGGCTAGGCAATTTGGTCCTGACATTTAAGATGAGAGTGACCAGCCTCACTCATCCCTGAGTGGCATTACATGAGCAATAACCCCAGCCATCCCTTGGATATAAACCTTCACCGGCTCAATCCGATTGGAGTGCTGTAATTACCCACTAAACCACCAGGTACCATAATTAGGTTATATGGTTACCACCCAGCATTGTAAATGGTTTCCTGGTGTACAGGAAACCATTAGGCTTGTACTCAGTGTAGAGTCACCCATTGGCAGAAGGAAGAGGAAAGAATGAAAGAAAGAAAGACAAAAGAGGGAGTGTAAAGTCATCCGTAGGCAGAAGGATGATATATATATATATATATATATATATATATATATATATATGTATATATATATATATATATATATATATATATATATATATATATATATGTATATATATATATATATATATATATATATATATATATATATATATATATATATATATATATATATATATAATCAGAGGAGTAGACTGTAGCACCAGTCGAGCAGGGCAGTACTCCCAAGGTGGATGGAAAGCTGATGACAGGGAGAGCTGGAGCTCCTGTTTCATCAGCCCTCGGGACTAGTTCCTGACCATCCCCCTTTACTGAAATTTTTCAGTGTTTCAGTTACACAGAGAGTAGGCCAGCATGCTCTCCTATACAAGTTTATCTAACTGTCAACATCAGTCTACATGCACAGTACACACTACACTGCCTTTTCAAAATTAAAGAAAAATGGCGTACTATAACCATGCCTCGGGGTCCCAGGGGGGTGGGGACCATAAATGACCCCACCATCCGCCCCTCTCCCGGTGATGACTCATCGTGCCTGAACCAGTGTCTGACCCACTTCTTCATTTCTGCAACATTCACGGCCTTTCCTTTAACTTTCTCTCTCTTGAGCACCACTTCTCCTCCTCTAAACCTCACCTTTTCTTCTTTGCAGAACCTCAGCTGTCTGAGGCAACTGACAGCAAACCCCTTTCTGTATCCTCCTACTTTCTCTGTACTCATTTCAAAGCCAAAGGTGGCTATTGTGTATATGTACACAACGACTTCTCTTGCTCTCGTGTTCCTGAACTTGATTCTTCTGAATTCTCTACTCTCTGGCTTCGGCTCTTCTGTCATTCTCTGGCTAAATAGGTCTGCACTGTTTTCTTATCTCCTAATTCTCGTGATTATCAAAAATTCTTTGACTGTCTTCTACGATGGAACATATTCTATTCATTTCTCCTTTCTCTGAAATCTCCTTTCTAGATTTCAATGTTCACCACCACCTTTGGCCCTTCTCTCCTTTCACTGATCCACCTGGTGAACAAACCTACATCTTTTCTATCCTTAATGATCTAGAGCAGCTCATACAGCACCCTACCCGTATCCCTGACCGCCTTGGAGAGAGCTCCAACATACCTGACCTTCTTCCTTACAACTAATCCTTCTGCTTACACTGTTAATCTTTTCTCTCTGTTGGGCTCCTCCAATCATAACCTTATTACCATAACCTGTCCCCGAAGAAATGTTGTCTGTGGCATTTTGGAGCTGTGGATTGGAAGGCCCTCAGGCAGTACTTGTTTGATTTTCCCTGGAATGATTATTGCTTCCATGGCCGGGAGCCACCTGAGTGTGCCTTGCGCATTATGGAGGTTATTCTCTCGGGAGTGGAAGCATACATTCCTTTCTCATATCCTTTGACTAATGCAAGAAAGCCTTGGTGTAATCACACTTGTTCTAATGCTGTCTGCAACAAGGAGATAGCCTATAAAAGTACCGGAGTCAACCCACCCTTGCATCACATCTTTTTTTATGTTTCTGCCCGGAATCATCCTAAGTCTGTTCTTCACTCTGCTAAAAATAATTTCATCCATACTAAATGTTCTCGACTCTCCAACTCGAATTCTTCCTGCTCCTTTTGGCACTTTGCCAAAAACATTCCTAACAACTTTACCTTATCATCCTTCCCTCCTCATTTCTACTCTGATGGCTCTGTAGCTATTTCTTAAACCGACAAAGCAGATCTCTGCTCAGACTTTCTCCTCCAATGCCACTTTAGATGATTCCAGTGCTTTTCATCCATCACTTCCCCCCTCTGACTTCCTCATGGTTGACATTAAAATTTCTTCAGCTGATGTATTTTCTGCCATCACTGGTCTCAATACTAATAACGCATATGGGCCTTATGGAGTTCCTCCTGTTGTCCTCAAAAACTGTGCTTCCGTACTTACACCTTGCCTAGGAAAACTTTTTTGCCTTTGTCTTTCAACTTGTACCTTTCCTTGTTGCTGGAAGTTTGCTCTCCTTCAGCCAGTCCCAAAGAAGAATGACCATTCCCAACCCTCTAACTATTGTCCAATTGCTTTAACATCCTGTGTTTCAAAAGTTTTCGAGTCTATTCTTAACAGAAAAATTTTAAAGCATCTTTCCTATCTCAACCTTCTTTCTGATCGTCAGTATGGGTTCCGCCAGTGACGCTCCACTGGCGATCTCACCTACTATTCAGACTCCTGATCATCCTCTTTTCGGGACTTTGGTTAAAGCTTTGCCATTGCACTTGACATCTCAAAGGCTTTCAATCGAGTCAGGCATAAATTTTTAATTTCCAAACTGCCCTTTTACGGATTCTATCCTTCTATCTGTGCCTTCATCTATAGCTTCCTTTCTGGTCATTCTATAGCTGCTGTTGTAGACGGCCATCGTTCTTCTCCTAGATCCATCAACAGTGGTGTTCCTCAGGGCTCTGTCCTATCACCAACTCTCTTTTATTCATCAGTGATCTTTTAAGCTGTACACCCACGTACCAAAGTTTCTGTACTCCCCCTCGGTGGAAGGAAGTGGAAGTCAGGGTTAGAGAGAGGGCAGGAGATCGGACAACCGTGAGTGGTAGTTGGTTCTGAGCTAAGAAGCTAATGGTGAGAAATCTAATGAAACTGGATTCGAAACATTTCCATGCTATTCACCTGCAAAATATTATGCGTTCGTAACATGCATAGGATATATTATAACATTGCATTTTGTGTTATCACAGAGTCCTATACACACTGACTTGTTGTTCACCTGTACCTGTCGTGAGTAATATGTGTGTCAGCACTGTGTGGAAATCATTGTCTTCACGATTGTGTTGAAGATGTTCACTCTTGCTAACGGCATTTGTGTTGGCCATTTTTTTTTTTTTCTCTCTAGTTTACCGTGTAACTTAATTTGTCTGTTTCCACTAGGTAGCTTTAATTAATAAATGTTAAATACAGTTCTTTTAATCGCTCACTGAGTAACTGTGATTGTATATTTTCTTTATCACTTTGTAGATATAATAATGTATACTTGTATGTATGAAACACGTATTTTATGTAGGTATAAATGGTAACACTCGTTGGTAGTAAATAAATGTTATAATAAATGAATGAATATATACAGTGTAGAATATTTATTGTTGGTGATTATTTAGTGATTGAGTTATGCAGATAACTGAAGTATGTGTATTGAAGCAGTAACTATACAGCACGTTTTATATGTTTGTGCAGAAGCTTATTGTCTATCACTGTGTATTGTATGAATGAAGTAACTATGTAACTCACTAATTTTTACCGTGGTGGGAATGGTGTGAGTGGTGGTGCAGGTGGTGTGTTGACTGACGTGGCATCTGTTCAGCAAGCACGCATGATGACCTCAACTTCCCACACTGGTAGCTGTGGTGAGTGATTGAGTAGCGATGAGTAACTTGAGTGAAGATGAGTGAGTAAGATGAGTTATGAGTCGTGTCTCACTCTTCGTTTGTTTGTTCCGTTTTTCTATGTCGATGTTTTCTCGGTCCTTTTCTCTAGTGATTTACTCGTTGTGGGATGAAGACTGCCGCTACTTGTAGGTGCGTGTAGAAGATTATACAGACGACGTAGAGTTGTTAATTGTAGTTACTTGTAGGGAAGTATATTTTAGACTTGTGGTCGAGCGGCTTTTATATCTTGTAGTAGTTTCCCCACCAGATGTCATGTAGTGACGGGAGAGGTAAAGAATAGTATGGGACTATTTTTATTTGTCTTGGAAATATTAAACAGGTCTCTCTATGGGAAGAGTATAAGTCCCGGGTAGCTACCTCCCTGTCTCGCTGTCTCTCTCTCTTTCTGTTCTAAGGCTAATCTCCGTCTCGACCTCTCTCTAGGGTCGCTTGTCTCCTTCTAACTCTCCTGTTCGGTGGCTAATCTCCGTCTGAGCTCTCTTTCCTAAAATCTGGTGTAGCAGGGGTGTGTCACGTGTGTTCCTCGTGGATCTTTGTTCACGAGAGGACTGCTGACAGCTAACTGCATCATCTCCTTACTGGCCGCTGTCGTCAGCTTTCCTCAGTGTTGTGTAAGCATGTTTAGCACTGCTCGATTCTCGCAGACACAACACCTTCTCAATCATCTGACTCCCTGCTTCTATCTGTCTCTCTATCTATCTATTTATCTATCTATCTATTATGATTTGCAATTATAATATGGAGACCTACCACATTGCTCGGCCGCGCAAAAATGGCGTACCATCGACATTTAATAGTTATAACATATTAATACATACTACATACACATTATAATGAACTTATAAGCTAATTAAGTGAAATACATAATATTGTAAAGTAACATAATTGTATGAATATTGTATACATATATTATTCATAGTAAATAGTGATTATTCAGTAATATTACATTTAAACAAGTTGTATACATATTTGAATAAATGCAATATAATTGTGCAATGGTAATACTGCTAAGTTATACATTACATATTTGAGTTATCGCTTTAGTAATGTCTAATATTTCACCTAACTTGTATGATGATGATGCTGGTAATACAGAATTGTGCTATAATTGTATGATTTATATTGTGTTAATGCATAATTGTGTTGGCCTTATAATTGTAGTTACATTTTGTTAATGCAACTCTGACATAAGTGTCTTGGCTTTATAATTGTAGTTAAAGTTACATAAAAGTTACATAATTGTAGTTAGTGTAACATAATGCAATCGTTTGTCGTTACATAATTGTTACATATCGTTTGTAGTTACATAATTGTAGTTAGTGTAACATAATGCAATCGTTTGTCGTTACATAATTGTTACATATCGTTTGTAGTTACAAAATTGCTGTTAGTGTAACATAATGCAATCGTTTGTCGTTACATAATTGTTACATATCGTTTGTAGTTACATAATTGTAGTTAAAGTTACATAAAAGTTACATCTTGTTAATGCAACTGTCACATAAATTGGTACATATTGTTTGTAGTTACATAATTATAATATGGAGTAACATAATTGTAATAACTGCAGTCCTAACATATGCTGCGGTCGATGATAGTGATGATGTGTCATGCCACTTGTTTGTGGAGACACAATTTGCTTTTTCGTTTGTAGTTTATGTGGTATTTGTTTTTCTTTGCTTGTGTACACTTTTTCCATGTTGTTCATGGTTACATAATTGCTGACTAATTTTCTTGGGATACTTTTTTAAAGTTTAGTTTATATTGCACAGGTATTACTGAAAATGATATTATATAGTCCCATATTTTGTTATTTTATATAAAAATATATATATACATATATACACTATTAACTATACACACTGACTTGTTGTTCACCTGTACCTGTCGTGAGTAATATGTGTGTCAGCACTGTGTGGAAATCATTGTCTTCGCGATTGTGTTGAAGATGTTCACTCTTGCTAACGGCATTTGTGTTGGCCATTTTTTTTTTTCTCTAGTTTACCGTGTAACTTAATTTGTCTGTTTCCACTAGGTAGCTTTAATTAATAAATGTTAAATACAGTTCTTTTAATCGCTCACTGAGTAACTGTGATTGTATATTTTCTTTATCACTTTGTAGATATAATAATGTATACTTGTATGTATGAAACACGTATTTTATGTAGGTATAAATGGTAACACTCGTTGGTAGTAAATAAATGTTATAATAAATGAATGAATATATACAGTGTAGAATATTTATTGTTGGTGATTATTTAGTGATTGAGTTATGCAGATAACTGAAGTATGTGTATTGAAGCAGTAACTATACAGCACGTTTTATATGTTTGTGCAGAAGCTTATTGTCTATCACTGTGTATTGTATGAATGAAGTAACTATGTAACTCACTAATTTTTACCGTGGTGGGAATGGTGTGAGTGGTGGTGCAGGTGGTGTGTTGACTGACGTGGCGTCTGTTCAGCAAGCACGCATGATGACCTCAACTTCCCACACTGGTAGCTGTGGTGAGTGAATAAGTAGCGATTAGTAACTTGAGTGAAGATGAGTGAGTAAGATGAGTTATGAGTCGTGTCTCACTCTTCGTTTGTTTGTTCCATTTTTCTATGTCGATGTTTTCTCGGTCCTTTTCTCTAGTGATTTACTCGTTGTGGGATGAAGACTGCCGCTACTTGTAGGTGCGTGTAGAAGATTATACAGACGACGTAGAGTTGTTAATTGTAGTTGATTGTAGATGGCTGTAGTTCGCTGATTCGTCGTAGACTTGTAGACTACTTGCACTGTAGGCTGTATTTTGTAGGATTCAATGTAGAACTGAAGCTAATCTTGTAGAGTCTCGGTTGCTATTGTAGAAATTTGCTTTTAATTCGGAGATGATGTCCGCAGATTTGCTGGTTTGTCGTTAAGCTACTTGCAAGGCATCGAGTGATCTCTTGACCTCTGCATCAGCGTAATGATCTGGGAGACGGAGGGGGCTGGATGGAGAGAATACTATCAGGAGCTGATGTTGTTGGTTGTTTTCAATCTTGATATTTTGTAGGAATTTAATGTTGATTCGTAGACGAGGTTCGTATACGTTCGCTGCTACCAAATGTCATAAATGACATTTGGGTCATCCCTCTTCTTGACCTCCTGCCTGTTCTAAGGCTAATCTCCGTCTGAGCTCTCTTTCCTAAAATCTGGTGTAGCAGGGGTGTGTCACGTGTGTTCCTCGTGGATCTTTGTTCACGAGAGGACTGCTGACAGCTAACTGCATCATCTCCTTACTGGCCGCTGTCGTCAGCTTTCCTCAGTGTTGTGTAAGCATGTTTAGCACTGCTCGATTCTCGCAGACACAACACCTTCTCAATCATCTGACTCCCTGCTTCTATCTGTCTCTCTATCTATCTATTTATCTATCTATCTATTATGATTTGCAATTATAATATGGAGACCTACCACAATAGATATATATATATATATATATAGATAGATAGATAGATATATAGATAGATATAGGTAGATATATTTATATAAATATATATAAATAATATATATATATAGAATATATATATATATAAATATATATATATATATATCTATATATATATATATATATATATATTTATATTTCTTTATATCTATATCTATCTATGTATCTATCTATCTATCTATAAATATATCTATATCTATCTATCTATCTATCTATCTATATATATCTTTTTATATCTATCTATACATGTATATCTATATATATATCTATATCTATATATATGTATATATATATATATATATATATATATATATATATACTGTATATATATATATATATATACAGTATATATATATATATATATATATATATATATATATATTTATATACCTATATATCTATCTATCTATCTATCTATATATCTATCTATCTATCTATATCTATCTATCTATCTATCTATCTATCTATATATATAGGGACGTCGCCCTGTCCCTAGCCATTTCAATGCCCTGCTCCTAGCGCACACACACCCTCCCTCATATACCTCTCGACTCCATCTCTCCATCTCAGAAAGATGGTCTCCATTTGAACTCAGTAGGAGCGGCATGGCTATGTAGACTTTTACACGATAAAGTCACCCTCTTCAGATAAAAAAACGCGGCACGTCCAGTAACAGTAACCTTAACGTAAATACCCACAAAGTCAGATCACCAACTGTTTGGAACGGAATTAGAGTCTGCTATGTTAACGCACGTAGTCTACGTAACAAGTTTGAGGATTTAGAATCTCTAATTTACCTAGAAAATTATGACATCATTGGTATCACAGAGTCCTGGATTAACACATCTGACCGTGACTTTCTAGCGGAATAGTGATTAACAGGGTACAATATTTTCAGCTGTGAGCGACCACATCGAGCTGGTGGTGGTGTTTTACTATATGTGAAAACTAGTCTCCATCCCCTTGTGCTATCGAAACCCAGTATTACCAACATAGATGCCAGTTATGTTCAGCTAAGTATTAATTCACACAAAATAAATATATGTCTCATCTATCGTCCTCCAGCACAGTCAACTGAGACAGATGAAAAACTTTATGTTCAAATTGCGGAAATTTTTTGTCAAGAGGATAGCATAATTTTTGGAGACTTTAATTTACTGGTAACAAAGTGGGGTGAACCACTGACGGAACACTCAAGACAAGAGCTTTATACGAATCTTCAAGAAAGTGCCCTTTCCCAACACGTAGAATACCCAATGAGAGGAAAGAATATCCTAGACATCATCTTGACTACAAATGATAACCTAGTCAACAACGTTGAAATAGGACCTGAGTTTAGTTCCAGTGATCATCGAACTATACAGTTTAATATTACTACTGAAAAAGTAAAAGAAACGGAGAGCAAAGAAAAGGTCCCAGATTATCGTAGAGCTAATTTCAGCAGGCTCAGAGCGCTATTTGCAACTGCAGATTGGAATCAAATGTCAGAAACCGATGACATAAACCAAGCATGGGAAATATTCACCAAAAAATTTAATTAAGTCGTAAAGTCATGTGTGCCACTACGTAACAGACGTCCAGCTGGAAATAGTAAACCAAAGTGGTGGTCCAGTGAAATAAAAAGTAACTTAATAGCCAAAAAACAGGCATACCATAAATATAAAGCTACACAAAATAATGATGATAAATTACAGTACGAAAATCTACGCCGCATATCGAAAAGACTTATTAAACAAAGCAAAAGAGCACTGGAGATCCACATTGCTAATACGTGCAAATCAAATCCTAAAGAATTTTACAGTTACATTAGAAAGAAAAAGGTTATGACTACATCAATAGGTCCTCTAGAAACAAACAATGGCAAACACACTGAAAATGAGGTCGAAATGGCAAACATTCTTAACGATTACTTTGCGTCTGTTTTTACAGTAGAAAACACCACCAGAAACCTACTGTTACCCACAAACCAAGCAAATAGCACAGTCCTCAGTAACTATGCTATCCATAATAACGATATCCTTTCAGCCATAAATAGTACGAACATAAACAAAACCCCTGGCCCCGATAAAATATCACCGAGAATTCTTAAAGAAGCAAAACATGAGTTACTGCTGTCACTCTCTGTCTTATTCAATAAATCATTAAGTAATGGGAAAGTTCCACGCGAATGGAAACTAGCAAATGTAACACCAATTTTCAAAAAAGGAAATGAGTCGCACCCAGGAAATTACAGACCAATCAGCTTAACATCAGTAGTGTGCAAGTTAATGGAAAAAATCATGAGATAAAATAGTTAATTATCTAGAAGAAAATAATATAATTAAAGACTCGCAGCATGGATTCAGACATTGTCGTTCATGCTTAACTAACTTACTGGACTTCTTCCATGATGTTTACAAATCATATGATGACTCAAGAGCAGTAGATATAATTTACCTCGACTTTCAGAAAGCATTTGACACTGTCCCTCATAAGCGTCTCATGAGAAAAATAGAAGCACATGGAATAATAGGAAAGACGGAAAAATGGTTACAAGACTGGCTTTCAGACCGAAAACAGCGAGTTGTGATAAACGGAAAGGAATCCAAATGGCGTAATGTGATAAGCGGCGTTCCCCAAGGCTCAGTACTTGGACCGATACTTTTTATTATCTATATAAATGACATTGATGAGGGTCTAAATTGTAAAGTATCCAAATTTGCAGATGATACTAAAATAACCAGTAAAGTCATTTCAAAATTACAGTGGCAGCAGTTACAAAATGACCTGAATACTTTAGCAAGCTGGGCAGAAAAATGGCAAATGAAATTCAACACAGAAAAATGTAAAGTACTTCATATTGGAAGTAACAATGTCCATGCAAATTACAAAATGAACAATATTCAGTTATCAAGTACACACAGTGAAAAAGATCTTGTTGTGATAATATCAAATGACCTAAAACCAAGCAAGCAGTGTACCGATGCGGTTGAAATTGCAAACAAGCTAGTGGGTTTTATTGGAAGAACTTTCGAGTTTAAATCGGAAAAAGTCATACTTGCCTTGTACAACTCACTAGTGCACCCCCATCTTGAGTATTGTGTGCAATTCTGGTCTCCGTACTACTGAAAGGACATTGAAAAATTAGAGAAAATTCAGCGAAGAATCACAAAAATGATACCACGACTTAGAAACAAACCATATGAGGAACGCCTTGAAGAACTTAAATTATTTATCCTAACGAAGCGCAGGTTAAGAGGGGACATTATTGAAGTTTTCAAAATCATGAAGGGATATGACAACTTAGACATGAATAAATATTTTGATATAGACGGTCGAGTTAAACCAGAAGTAATGACTGCAAAATCATGGGAAAGAGATTCCAATCCCACGAAGCAAAATACTTCTTCTTTAACAGAGTTGTAAATATCCGGAACAGATTACCCTCAGATACCATGAACAGTATCTCAATTGAGACATTCAAAAACAGATTAGACAAGTATTTGCACGAGAATCCTCAGCTGACTCTTTTTCTGTCCGAATAACTTGCTTTTATAGCTACGGTACATGTAAGTTCATGCCCCTTTTGTCTACAAGACACCCTGTAAACAATGTGCCCGTACATAGTGTTGCGTCACGATATTATACATTTTCAATTTATTCAGTGCAAACAAAGCAATATAAGCACAGATTAGGATCTGCACAGATAACCCTGAGTTAACGGTCACTACTCATACTTTCGACCTGTGATGGGCTGTGGATCATTGAGGGTCCATGTTAGTCAAGTGACCACCATCGGGATTTTTTTTAATGCACCAGGGTCACTGCTTCAGGATGAAACTTGTGTACTTGTCCCATATGGGAAAGTTCCCTGTCACAGTGGAGTAAACGGAGCTAGGGCCTGATTGACTGCTGCCTACCTTAAAAGCGCCAGACAAGGCTGCCACACCACCCCTAAACATCCACACTGTGCAGTCCCCTCATGTCTACAGGACACCCCGTAAACTTAACATAGCGTCACGTCACGTCATTATACGTTTTTCGATTTACCCAAAGCAAATGAGGTAATATACAGTAAGCACAGATTAGGATCTGCACAGATAACCCTGAGTTAACGGTCACTACTTTTACTTTCGACCTGTGATGGGATGTGGATCACTGAGGGTCCCTGTTAGTCAAGTGACCACCATCGGGATTTTTTTTAATGTACCAGGGGTCACTGCTTCAGGATGAAACTTGTGTACTGTCCCACATGGGAGAGTTCCTTGTCTCAGTGGAGTGAACGGAGCTATTGCCTGATTGACTGCTGCCTACCTAAAAAGCGCCAGGGAAGGTTGCCGCACCACCCCTAAACATCCACTCTGTGCATTGCACATCCACACTGTGCACTGTGCAGTCCCCTTTTATCTAAGACACCCGTCTTATATATTTTTCAATCTCCCCAGTGCAAAGAAAGCAATATAAGCACAGATTAGGATCTGCACAGATAACCCTGAGTTAACGGTCACTACTCTTACTTTCGACCTGTGATGGGCTGTGGATCACTGAGGGTCCATATTAGTCAAGTGACCACCATCGGGATTTTTTTTGTGTACCAGGGGTCACTGCTTCAGGATGAAACTTGTGTACTTGTCCCACATGGGAGAGTTCCTTGTCTCAGTGGAGCAAACGGAGCTAGGGCCTGATTGACTGCTGCCTACCTTAAAAGTGCCAGGCAAGGCTGCCGCACCACCCCTGAACATCCACACTGTGCAGTGTGTAGCTTCCACGTTATGTCCACAGACTTCCCATTAACTCAATGTACCGGTTTATAATGTCATGCCGTAACTATTATTTTATTTGTTTAGTTTCTCTTTCAGGTTACTCTATCGGGTAGCGTATAAATAAAGTATTATAGAATGTGACTTTTCCTTTCCAGTGTTTCCTATAAAATTTCCATGTCAGTTTTTCCATGCTGCATGGTGGTTTTTCTCACTTTTTCCTGGAGGGTTTGGTGGTGGGGGGAGCCTTCTCTCTATACTATCCTTATCCTTCAGCATGTAGAGTTAGATCTTGTAGTCATAGTTTTCTCTAAGAAGCAGCCTCGAAAGGACCATAAGGTCTGTTGCTGTTTGCTTTCCTGTGTAATCCTGTGTAATCTCGTCCTTGGCCTCCCCATCCCTCTCTCCCCCTCCACCTCACTCACATACACTGGCCTCGTCAGTCTCTCACTCTTCATCCTCTCCACATTGCCAAACCACCTCAGTGTGTTTCTCCTAATGCTTCCTATCACATCCACAACCACACCACAATGCTCCATCACTTCCTCATTTGTCAGTCTGTCTCTCCATGTGACTCCACATGCTCCTTTGAAATAACTCATTTCCACTGCACTCACTGTTGACTTGTGTCCCTCCAACAAGGTCCAATCTTCATTTCCATACGTTAGAGTTGGTATCACAATACTGTCATGTAACGTTTTCATTTCCATGCTCATTTCCACGTTTCTTGACACTGCTTTCAAGGAACCAGCAACCACTCTTCCTTGTTGTACCCTTTCAAGCACTTCACCCTCCAAACTTCAATCTTTGCTCATCACACTACCCAAGTACTTAAACGTACTCGCATTTTCCACTTCCTCCTCGTCCAACTTCACTGTACATTAACTGACTTCACTTCTCTCGAAGACCATAACTTTACTCTTCCCTACATTCACGTTTAGATTCCGTTTCTTATACACTCTCCAAAACTCATCCACCAAGCCTTGCAGCTCCCCTTCGTCTTCACTTAACAACACAGTATCATCTGCAAACAAGAGTACAGGGAGTTTCCAAACACTGCCTTCTCTCATTAGGGCCACTCGAACATCCCCTGCCTTACTTTGTATCACTTTCATTATCCCATCCATATACAGATTGAACAACCATGGAGACGACACATCCCTATTTCAACCCAACCTTCAAAAAGAAAAATTCACTCAGTTCACTATCCACACACACTGCAGCTTTAGCCCCCTCATACATACTCTTCACTGCATTCAACAACTTCCTATCTACTCCATATATTCTTAATACTTTCCACAATCCTTGTCTATCCACCCTGCCATATGCTTTCTCCAAATCCATGAAGGCCGCAGACAACTTCTTTTCCTTCTCTAGAAACTTTTCCACTAAAGATCTAAGAATGAATATCTTTCCCCATTTTAAGTTTCTTCATTGCTCCTACTATTTCCATCCTACTGATTTCTTCCTCTTTTCTCGCATCCCTCCTTCTCCCAGCCATACCCCAGCCACTTATACTTGCACTACTTTAATTTTCTATGTTCAGTAATTCATTAAAGTGTTCTCTCCTTCTCCTCACTTTTTCTCCTTTCTCCACTAGTAATCTACCATTTTTATCTTTCACTCCCCGACTAACTTCATTGCCACCCTGTCTAACTCTCTTTACCTCTTTCCAGAACATTTTCTTACAGTCCCTCCACTTTACATTCAAATTCCTTCCAAATTTCTCATCCACCCTCCTCTTACTCTCTCTCAGTAATCTCTTCACGTCTCTCCTTCTCTCTACATATAACTCTTCCGTCTCTGAACTTCTTCCACACCCCTATTTCTCATCCACTCACTATATGCTTTTTTTTTTTTTTTTTTTGTACCACAGCCTGTCTCACCTCTTCATTCCACCATGCTGTTCCTTGCACCCCCTTTTGTCTTCTCTTCACCCCACACACCACCTCACATGCAGCACATGTTTCCTCCGTAAATATCTTGCACACACTTTCCACATCTTCCATCTGCTGCAATCCATATTTACCCAATGGCTCCTCCAATTCTCTCATATATTTTACCTTTTTATCATCCTCTTGTAACCTTTCCACACTCCTTGCACCTACTCCTTCCTCTCGTCCTTCCATTCTTCTATTTCTCCATCTTACTTGGACCTTGATTCTGACCACCACTTGGTGGTGATCAGAAAGTCCACTCCCCCAAGCTGTATATGCTCTTGTAACCATTACACACCTTCACATCCTTTCATCCACACACACATAACACTGGTCAACACAGTATTTCTGGCGTGACTTTTTGCAACGGATTTTAGGTAATTTGGGGGTGTTGAATCCGTATTTGGTATCAGTTTTTGTCTATCACATCAGTCTTGTGAGATATGGTATGCAGTACGTTTGTTGAGAGTTTGCACTTTTGCGCTAAAATTTAAAGATTTGGCAGAGTAAAATGATTCATTTTATTGGAAATATGATACTCAAACTACAATGCTCTTTTTGTTTTTATTTCACGTTGCCGTTTTATTATCTAATAAGTTAAAAAAAAAATGGTAAACCATAGGTCCATAGACCAAATAAGTTACACAATGTTAAAACAGCAGTTTAACTTTTTTCTCTAAAATGTAAAAATGGTCAGTAACACAACTGGGTTATTTCAACTGCAAAATGCTTTTCTCAAAGACATTCTTTTGTGTGCAGCATCTGAAACATCTCTCATAAGGCTCCAGCCATCACATTACAGTCCCATCGACCTTGATAGCGTTCTTCCATTGACATCCTGGTGAAAATGCTCACCTTGCTGTTCACTCACATGGCCAAGATTTTCTGGAAACTTGTCCAAATTGGTATGCAAGTAATGCAATTTGATGCTTATCTTGCATCCCATTGCTTGTAAACTGGAAAAGAGCTCTTTCACGATTTCTTTGTAGGTGTGTGATTTCCGGTTTGCTAGAAAGTTTTTCACAATATTGGCAAATGCTTTCCAGGCTCTTACCTCAATAGGAGACATTGAGACAACAAACTGTGGATCGTTCAGCAACTTTCTGATTTGAGGGCCATCGAATATTCCGGCTTTTTTCATCTCTTCACTTAGCGCAGGGAAAGCTAGGCATATATAGTTGAAACAGTTCCCAGAGTGATCAAGGGCCTTAACAAACAAGGTTGATATGAAGTGGTGGCAGAATAATAATATCTAGATCAACCAATGGCTCACTTATAATGTTCTTGTGTCCCGGTGTCAAACTGTCTGTTAATGGCCACTCATCCTTAAGCCGATGCTCTTCCTTTGCCCTACTATCCCAGTAGCAGAGATAGCACGGGTATTTCGTGTAGCCACTTTGTTGCCCTAAAAGTAAGTTCACCATTTTTAAATCAGCACAAATCAACCAAGCATGATCTTTGTATTTCAACTTTTCCATAACTTTTATGTTGGCATATTCCTCTTTAAGGGTCACGGAGTGCCCTATGGGAATCGATCTGAAAGTGTTATCATTGTGAAGTAAGAACATTTAAGGCTTGTTTTTGAACTGTCGATGAAAAGTCTTCATTCATCCGATACATATCTTCATAATCCCATTTCCAAAAGAAGTCCTTCAACATCGTTGCAATAAACAAGTTTGTCATCTGAAGTGAAGTACTTCCGCAGCTTTTCTTCTTTTTTACGACAAAATGAGACACTAGTGCCATGATGAAGATTTTTCTCTTTTAGCTTTGAAGCCAAAAACTCAAAAGATTGTTTTTAGCAAACCCAAGTCTCGAATTAAATCGTTCAACCCAAACTGATTGAACAATGAAGGTTGGCCTAACGAAGTTTCTGATGGATGAAAATCCACATCGATTTATTCATCTTCACTTGAGGAAAGATGCGAGGATGATATTGAAGTTCCATCATCAATATCTGGGAGGTCAGTAAAAATAGGTACTGGTGTGTCATCACAATGAGGGATGAGCCTTAAAGCCGATTCGAGATTGGGATATTTCAAATACTGTCTATTTTTTCTGTCGAAACCCTTGACGTTAACAAGACAGAAATAGCAACCATCGACATGGTTTTTTGGCTCCCTCCAAATCATGGGAATGCCAAATTTGAGCTTGACATTCTTTCCTTGAGACCAAGATCTCAAAGTCTCCACACAAGTTTTGCAAACGTTATGAGGAGCCAGGTTTTGTCCTAGTCTCCCAAGGGTACGTTAAAATAAGCAAGGTACACTTGTTTTACAAAAGAAATGATGTTGCGCCTTTGAGAGGCTAAAGTGAAACAGCCACAGATGTAGCAAAAAATATCTGGATCATTACAGCATTTTCTCTGCTTTGAAGATGAAGTAGACATGATCTAATCAGGAAATTGCAGTCCAACCACAAATTAATCTGTAATGAAAAATCAGTAAGATTAAACACTACAGTTTATACAGTAAAATTAAATAAGGTCTTTATGTACTAGCATATACTGTATATGCCCTAACCAACCAATATGTTTTGAGAGAATTGAAGCTCAGTGAAAGAAGTCAGCTTTATACTAAGAAATTTCAAGTGTAACCCCACAACCATAAATGCATAAATAAACTTTTTATGTTGTTGACATTTGCTTATTCATATTTTTTGGAGCCATAACATACCACTTGAGGCTCTTATCAGTCAAAGAAAAAGGCCTTATCAACCCTAGCAAGAGGCCACATACGAGGCCCCTTTGCCCTCCCCTCCTCCTTTATCCAGCCCTTAAATACACATAAACAAAGAGTATGGAATAGATGTAAATATGTAAAGGCAAAATTAGGCTTAGGTTTAGGCAATAAAACAAGATTGCTCTCCCAAAGTGCAACACCTAAGGACCTAAATTGGTTCATTGAAAAAAATATTGCATACCCATAGTATGAAAACTAGATGTGATAGAGCAAATCTGACCTCATTTTCGGATTCAGCACCCCAGAATTAGTCAAAATCCATTATCAAAGTCCATGCCAGATTTTTTTTTTTGTTTTTTTGTTTTTTGTTTTTTGTAAACCAATGATAATCAATCATTGCCTTCCTTTCATTCAGTACACCACCCACCCTTCTTATCACTTGCCATGTATACCTGTGGATTATTTTGTGTGTCTGAAGAGGGTATTGGCTATCACCAACCCCCTTCCGGCACAAATGTCCACTAAAGCACTGCCATTCCCATATATCTCAGCAGATACACCCCACTCACCAACTACTCCATCCACCTTCACATTCCCTACTTTACCATTCATATTACTAATCAATAACACTCTCTCATTCCTTTCAAACTTTTCCATGCACACTTCCACATTCGTCCAGAACTCATCTCTCACTCTGCTTGCACTATCTTGTGTTGGCACATACATGCACACAATCGTCGAAATTTGTAGTCCAACTTTCAATCTTACCCTCACAATGCTTGAGCCAACTGATCCATACTGTCTTATATTCTCCTTCCATCTATTACTCACAACAATACACACTCCTTCTTTTGCCCTCTCATTCTCACCTACTCCAGCACATATACCCCATCCATACTCCCATTCTCTCCCAGTTTCCTCACATTTAGTTTCAGTTAATCCACATACATCCACTTTCGCACTCTCAAGTACCTGGACAATCTCTCTCTCTCTTTCACCTCATCATTTGCACCTCTTACATTCCACGTCGCCATCCGTATGATGTCCTTTGTTCGGTCCTTAGTCGTCATCTTTTGGTCCGTCCTGGTTCGAGGTTTCTTGTTCGTATTTTTAATTAGTTGTTTTCCGGGGAGGGGCACTAACCCTCCGCCAACCAACTTTTTGTCACGTACGGAACACATGTTGGTTGGTTACTAGGTTACCACCCAGCGTTGTAACTGGTTTCCTGGTTTACAGGAAATTTTGGCTTGGCACTCAGTGTAGAGCTACCCTAAAAAACAGAGTACCGCTACACTAAGTGGGTCGACAATGGGCGCCCCCACCCATATATATATGATTAAAGATAAAAAGATATGCCCAGTAAAAGTCAACGAAAACAAAGCAGCCTTTCAGTTGGAAATAAGGAACATATTTCAGGCTCTCAGTAATGCTTAATGTGACACTGATGAGCTGAATGACAGACTAACAAAAGTGCTAAAAGAATCAGCGGAGGTAGTAGGAAAACCTAATACAACAAATGCCAAGAAGTATTCAGAAAAGACACTTGAGCTTATGAAAAAAAGAAAGGAAAGGAAAAACAAAGAAAGATGAAATAGAACGAGCGGAATTAAATAAGCCTATCAACAAAAGACAAAGAGAGGAAAAAAGAAAGAGAAATATGGATCAAATCAAAGAAACCGTCAAAAAAGGAAAAAGTCTGAAACAGGTCCGAAGTAAAATGGCACTCGGAAAGCAACAAATTACATCACTAAAAGACAAAAACTGTGAAGCCATTAAATGCAGGGATAAGATACGGAAGAGAGTTGAAGAATTTTACAAAGAACTGTATGCATCAGAGACAGTAGTACCAATAGCTAACTTTTCAGTTGACACACGTGAAATACTTGAGGTAACACCAGACGAAGTAAACATTTCTCTTAAAAATATGAAAAGAGGGAAGGCTCCGGGAGAAGATGAAATAGTAACAGATTTACTGTTGGATCCAGGAGTAGAAGTACAAAATAGGCTTGCTCACTTATTTACCCAATGTATAAAACAGAAGAAAATTCCCAAAACATGGTGTAATGCAATAGTTATTCTACTTTATAAAAAAGGTGACTCAAAAGACCTTAGTAACTATCGACCCATTAGCTTGCTATCAGTCATTTACAAACTCTTCACTAAAGTCCTTACAAACAGAATAACTACAAATCCGGAGGAAAACCAACCTCGTGAAAAGGCAGGATTCCGAAGCGGGTACTCGACTACTGATCATCTACACACAATGAATCAGCTGAGAAAACTACAGAATATGATAAACCACTGTGCTTAGGTTTTGTTCATTACGAAAAGGCTTTCGACTCAGTGGTGCACATAGCAATTATAAATTCATTGCGAGAATAAGGAGTGAATGAGAACATTGTAAAACTGCTCGAAAACATATATGAAGAGGGAAGTGCTACATATAAATTACATAAGGACTCAGAGAAAATTAAGATTGAGAAAGGCGTGCGTCAGGGAGATACAATTTCAGCAAAGTTATTTATAGTATGCCTAGAAAGCATTTTCAGAAAGCTAGACCGGGAAAACAAAGGAGTGAACATTGATGGAGAAAAGCTAAACCATTTAAGATTTGCAGATGACATTGCCCTAATCTCAGAAAGAGCAGAGACATTGGAAGAAATGTTAAATGACCTGAACAGAAAAAGTCTCAAAGTAGGGCTAAAGGTGAACCGGAGTAAAACTAAAGTAATGTTTAATACTCAAACACCAAAGAGCGTCATCAGAATAAGTGGAGAAATTCTTGAAGTAGTCGAGGAGTACAATTACCTGGGACAAATACTAAAATTAACGAAAGATATTGATTGTGAAATAAAAAGACGCATTACAATTGGATGGAAAGCGTTCGGTAACATAGGGACATTATGAAAAGTAGCTTGCCAGTTTGTATGAAACAAAGTATATAAAGAATTTATAATTCCAGCTATGACGTATGGTTGTGAGACTTGGAAACTGACAAAATCGATGGAAAATAAATTAATTCATTCTCAGAGAGCAATGGAAAGGTCAATGTTGGGAATATCTTTAAGAGACAGGAAAAGATCAACTTAGGTGAGAGAGCAGACTAAGTCAGAGATATTATAGAAGTTATAAAAGAACAGAAATGGAGGTGGGCAGGCCATGTAGCAAGAATAAGGGATAATTGATGGAGCAAGAGGTTAATCGACTGGACACAAAGAGACTGTAAAGGCAGCAGAAAAAGGCCAGACATGAGGTGGTGGGATGAGATAGAGAAATTTGCAGGGAAAACATGCCAAAGAATGGCTCAGTCAAGGAATTCGTGGAGAAGGTTTGGGGAAGCCTATGTTCAGCAGTGATATGTTCAGCAGTGATTTTATATATATATATATATATATATATATATATATATATATATATATATATATATATATATATATACTGTATATATATATATTGTTACATAGCCTATAATTTCATCATCCTTTGTATAATTCTAACGTACAGTATGCTGCATGTTTGATCACGATTCGCCTCGTGGCTTCCATAGTGCGTGTTTTACCTCACTCCCCCCTTCTCCCTTATAGTAGAGTAAGTCGTTCTTTCTGTTGTTCAGAGCAGGATTGTCAACTCTTTGTCCCCTATGGCTTCATTTGCGCGTCCTTCTTACAAGTTGTATCAAGCTCTGCCAGCCCCTATATAATGAGCTCAGTCTCTGCATTAATTACCACTTAGATCTACTCATTTTGTTCACATCTCTGTCCTCCCCTGTACAGTTGTTATTTTTGTGAGTGCTCAGGAAGTCTCCAACCATCTAACTGCTGTGTAATTTGAGTATAAGTGTTATTACATTTTTTCTTGTACTGTATAGCATAAGGTGTTAATTCGTAGGCCTGGTAAGGTTTTTGTGATTCATGTAAAGTTCATATTGTCAGCCATTATTAATAATATTTTGTATCTGTAATAATATATCTTGCATTAACTGATCATTATCCGGTTTTCTCATTTTATCAGGGCTGACTTAGATAAATTTACTCTTGCTAATTTCGTGTTAAGAGAGGCTATTGCAGTTAACCATATATTTACCCTGTTTTTTGCCATTACATTATCCTTATGAGTCCTCAATGTATAGTTGTTAGTTTGAGCATTAAACTTTAACCTGTAATTTTACCTAACCCTTTTGTTCTGAACCTGGAACTTTGCGGGACAGTTTTCTCTGTTCTGTAGCATAAATTTGGCGACCTCTTATCAGGATATTCAGGATATTATCATAAGTATATTGCTTGATATTTTGTGACTGTGATTTATTCATGATGTCTACTATTACTACTCTTGATGAAGCCAAAGATTTTTTGTCAAATGTGCAAACAGTGTGTGATGTAGAAAACAGAACAAAGAATGAACTTAAGCTTGTTGCTCAACAATTGGGATTGCTGTTCGCTCTCATGATTCTAAAGATCAAATTGTTGACATAATTAATAAAAGCTTGTTTAATGTAACTCCTCCAGATGAGCAAACGCAGATTCAATTACCTAAGTTACAACTAGCCCTGCAGCAAGCTCGTATTCAGGAGGCACAGATACAGGCTCAGGCACAAATTGAACTTGCTAGGATTCAGGCAGACCATGAGTATCGCATGAAACAAGGTGGAACTGGATCATCTAGCTCTGATGATTTTGATGTGGCTAAAAATGTTAAACTTATCCCTCCTTTTAATGAATCAGATTTAACAAAGTATTTTCAGTTGTTTGAGAGGGTAGCTACAGGTTTTAATTGGCCCAAAAAGTATTGGCCAGTACTCCTTCAAACTGTTCTCACCGGTAAAGCTCAAGTAACTTATGCATCTTTGCCCCAGGATCAATCTGATAATTATGATGTAGTTAAGAGCTTGATTCTTAAGGCCTATGAGCTTGTTCCTGAAGCCTATAGAGTAAAATTTAGGACAACTTATAAGCAAGATAAGCAATCCCATGTTGAGTATGCAAAAATCAAAGAAGATCTGTTAGAGCAGTGGTCAAATTCTAAGAATGTGGATTCTGATTTTGATAAATTTAAGCAGATGATTTTGCTGGTGGACTTCAAAAGGTGTATTAATAAAGATGTAAGCCTATATCTTGATGAGAAAGAATAGATAATTTGTCTGATGCTGCAGTTTTAGCTGATGAATATGTTCTCACTCACAAGAGATATTCTAAAGAAAAAAGGAAAGCTGAGAGTAAGTACGTTGCCTCTACTCAGAGTACAGGTAACAGGAAAGAGAATAAAGATGATGTTTCTCAGGAAGTAAATACCAGCTCCACCTCTAGATTTCAGAAAAGTAAATGTACTTATTGTAGTAAGCTTGGTCATACTACGGAGAAATGTTTCAGGAGACAGCGTGATGTGAACAAAAAGGAGTCTTTAAATATTCAGTCAATTGGTCTAGTGTCCACCCTTGAGAGTTCCCAGAATTCTTTAACTGAGTTAACTGAACCTGCTTTGAGGGGTAAATTAAATTCTCATGATGAAGCTCCTCTTTTGAGCAGTAACGTGGGTGACACTCTCAAGAGTTCATGTGCTAATTTCCTGTCTGATGGTTTTGTCAGTCCTCTTGACAGTAATGACAGGAAATCAGTTAAAATATATCATGATACAGGTGCTTGCCAATCCCTTATGCTGACCAGTGTTCTAGGCTCTAATGTTAATTCCTCTGATGAAACTGTAATCTTACAAGGTGTAGGGAATAATTACTTCTCTGTCCCTCTGTGCACAGTGAATTTAGAGTCTGGTTTTGTTAATGGTTCCGTTATGGTTGGGTTGGTTGAGACACTCCCAATGTCAGGTGTAACTTTCTTACTTGGAAATGATATTGGTGGAAGTCAAGTGTGTCCAGCTCCTCAGTTGTCTAGTGAGCCAGTGGTTGCGATCCAGGATTGTGATGTCCCTGATGTGTTCTCTGCATGTGCTGTCACTAACCCTAAGTCTAAAGTTACTGGTGACTTAGAGGATAATGATGATGATGATGTTATCCTAGCTGACACTTTTCTTGCTAATTTGGACCACTCACCAGATGAGGCACTACCCTGTAGTGTTGATAATTTGTCTCGTCAGGAGTTGGTTGAGTTGCAGGTTGCTGACCCTGAGTTGAAAGGTCTACCTAACTCTGCTTGCAGTGAGGAAGAGTCAGCTGGTGCTTCTACTTGTTATTATATAAAGTCAGGAGTACTTATGAGAAAGTGGAGACCCCCAACAGCATCAGCCGACTGTGAATGGGAGGGTGTACATCAAGTTGTCATCCCTCGTGTTTGTAGGCAGGATATCATTAGAGTGGCTCATGATTCCAGTTTGGCAGGATACCTTGGAGTGAGGAAGACTGTGGCACGCATTTTGAAACACTTCTACTGGCCAGGTATCTTCAGAGATGTTTCCTGATATTGTAAGTCTTGTCACACCTGTCAAGTTGTGGGGAAGTGTAATCAGACCGAAAAGGTTGCACCTCTAGTTCCCATTCCTCCTTTTGAGGCGTCTTTCACCCGTGTGTTGGTGGATATTTTGGGCCATCTTCCTAAGACTTCTTCAGGATTTTCTTATGTGTTGACCCTGATTGATATGGCTACTCGTTATCCTGAAGCCATTCCACTTAGAAATATCTCAGCAAAGAACGTGGTTAAGGAAATGCTAGGGTTCTTCACAAAGTTTGGTCTGCCGAAGGAGGTACAGTCAGACTGGGGAAGTAATTTCATGTCAAATGTTTTCAAGCAGTCTCTGAAAGAGTTGGGCATCACCCAGATCACGTCTTCAGCTTATCATCCCCAGAACCAAGGAGCGTTGGAGAGATATCATCAAACACTCAAATCGATGCTCAGGAAATACTGTTTGGAACATCAAAAAAAATGGGATAAAGGTCTTCCATTCGTTGTATTTGCCGCAAGAGAATCTCCAAATGAATCACTGGGCTTCTCACCCTTTGAACTACTGTTTGGCCATGAAGTAAGAGGACCCCTTAAGCTACTCAAGGAATGCTGGCTGTCGGAAGAAGATGACGTCAACCTGCTGGAGTATGTGATGAAGTTCAAAGAACGGCTGTCCACTGCTTTACAGGTGGCGAGAGAGAATTTAGGAGCTGCTCAGGAGAAGATGAAGACTTGGTATGATAACAAGTCCAGGTTACGCCACTTTCAGCCAGGAGATCAGGTTTTGATTCTGCTACCGGTTCATGGGCAACCTCTTCAAGCCAAGTTTAGTGGTCCTTATTTCGTGGAGAAGAAACTCAGTGATGTCAACTGTGTCATCGCCACACCAGATCGTAGAAAGAACAAGCAACTTTCTCACATCAACATGCTAAAGTTATATCACAGGCGGGACAAAAATAACCCAGTCTGCACTGTAGCTGTTCCACCCGAGTCTGCAAGTGAAGCTCTCCCATGCAGTATGAGCCTGAGTGATAGTTTGGGGAAGAATCCTGATATCATGAATGATCTCCAGACCAAGCTTTCTCATCTAGCTCCCGAGGAAAGGCAGGAGTTTTCAGCATTACTGCAGGAGTACCCGCAAGTGTTCCGTGCCACTCCAGGAAAAACCACTGTGTTGATGCATGATGTCGATGTTGGAGACACAAAGGCAATTAAACTGCCTCCTTACCGTGTGAACCCAGTGAAAGTTCCTCTCATCTAGAAGGAGCTTGGCTACCTGTTGGACCACAAGATGATTGAGCCCTGTCAGAGTGAGTGGAGTTCTCCTGTCACTCTAGTCCCTAAGCCAGGTGGGTCAAAGCGGCTTTGCATTGACTACAGACGTGTTAATCAGATAACCAAAACAGACACTTACCCTCTCCCTCGCGTGCAAGATTGCATAGACAAGATCGGAAAGGCTAGGTACATAAGTAAGTTTTATTTGTTAAAGGGATACTGGCATGTACCTATGACTGAACGTGCTAGGGAGATCTCATGTTTTGTAACACTAGGAAAGACTTTCGCATGTTCTGTAATGCCATATGCTATGAAGAATGCACCAGCCACTTTTCAGAAGCTCATGAATATTGTAACAGAGGGTTTGGCAGGGTGTGTTGTTTATATTAATGATGTATTAATCTTCAGTGACAACTGGAAAGATCACCTATGCCATGTCAGTAAATTTCTTGAGCGTTTGGTTCAGGCTAATCTTGTAGCTAATTTATCAAAGTGTGAGTTTGGTCAAGCTAAAGTTCAGTACCTTGGGTACGTAACTGGTGATGGACATCTTGCACCACCAGGAGCTAAGGTTCAGGTTATAAGTGATCTTCCCAGACCTAAAAGTAGGAAAGAGCTACAAAGATTTTTGGGAATGGTAGGTTATTACCGGAGACTTGTTCTTAAGTTTTCAATTCTTGTATCAGCACTTACAGACCTACTGAAAAAGGGAGTTAAATTTGTCTGGACCACTAACTGTGAATCCTCTTTCAGTAAACTTAAAGCTATCCTCTTAAGTCAGCCAATGCTTGCTACTCCAAATTTTGCTAAGCCTTTTAAGATGTCTGTTGATGCAAGTGATACAGGAGCTGGGGCTGTTTTGCTGCAAGAGGATGATCAGGTTATTGAACACCCTGTATCTTATTACAGTTAGAAGTTCACTCCACCTCAAAAGAACTACTCAGCTATTGAGAAAGAGCTTTTGGGCTTGATTTTGGGTTTACAGCATTTTTCATTTTATTTGTGTTCTGGTTTTGACCCCATAGTCATTTATACAGATCATAACCCACTGAAATTCCTTAGTAAGTTTAAAGATAAAAATCAGAGTTTGACAAGATGGAGTATACTTCTTCAGGAGTATTCATTAGATATACAACATGTCAAGGGGAAAGAAAATGTTATTGCAGATTGCTTATCTAGACTTTAGACAGATTGTTTTAGAGTAATAAGAAATTTCCTTTGCAAATTTCTTTTTTCTTTGTGGGGAGGTGTTACATAGCCTATGATTTCATCATCCTTTGTATAATTCTAATGTACAGTATGCTGCATGTTTGATCACGATTCGCCTCGTGGCTTCCATAGTGCGTGTTTTACCTCACTCCCCCCTTCTCCCTTATAGTAGAGTAAGTCGTTCTTTCTGTTGTTCAGAGCAGGATTGTCAACTCTTTGTTCCCTATGGCTTCATTTGCGTGTCCTTCTTACAAGTTGTATCAAGCTCTGCCGGCCCCTATATAATGAGCTCAGTCTCTGCATTAATTGCCACTTAGATCTACTCCTCATTTTGTTCACATCTCTGTCCTCCCCTGTACAGTTGTTATTTTTGTGAGTGCTCAGGAAGTATCCAACCATCTAGCTTCTGTGTAATTTGAATATAAGTGTTATTACATTTTTTCTTGTACTGTATAGCATAAGGTGTTAATTTGTAGGCCTGGTAAGGTTTTTGTGATTCATGTAAAGTTCATATTGTAAGCCATTATTAATAATATTTTGTATGTGTAATAATATATCTTGCATTAACTGAGCATTATCCGGTTTTCTCATTTTATCAGGGCTGACTTACATAAATTTACTCTTGCTAATTTCGTGTTAATAGAGGCTATTGCAGTTAACCATATGTTTAACCTGTTTTTTGCCATTACATTATCCTTATGAGTACTGAATGTTTAGGTGTTAGTTTGAGCATTAAACTTTAACTTGTAATTTTACCTAACTCTTTTGTTTTGAACCTGGAACTTTGCTTGACAGTTTTCTCTGTTCCGTAACAATATGTCTCATGGGGAAGATCATGAGACATTATGGAATACCAGAGGAGTTTGTGAGGGTCATTATGAACATGCATGAGGACACATTTTGTAAAGTGATGGTTGATGGTTGTCTGAGTGATTCGTTTGAAGTCAAGTCCGGAGTAATTCAAGGTGGTGTTCTATCGCCTTTACTATTTATATTGGTCATTGATTACATTATGAAACGCGTTGGAACAGAAACCGGTGCAGGTATACTTTGGGGAGAGAACAGGAAACTTTTGGATTTAGATTATGCAGATGAAATAGTTTTAATTTGTGATGGGCCAGAAGAGATGCAGAGAGTGTTGGACTGTTTGGTGAGTGAAGGTCATAAGGTGGGTTTGGTTATTAATTGTGGAAAAACTGAAATAATCAATATGAATATGGAAAATGCGCAGGAATGTGTAATTGGAGGTATGGTTGTAAAGCAAGTTGATAGGTTTAAATATTTAGGTACTTATTTAGCCAAAGATGGTTCTTTGAACTTTGAATTCGAGGAAAGGTTAAAGAAGGCTAATCAGGCAATGGGAATGCTTAAAAATATTTGGAATAATAACAATTTTTCTGTGGATACAAAAATAAAACTTTATAAGGAAATGGTTAGGAGTATCTTAATTTATGGACACGAGTCTTGGTACAGCACAGTGACTATGGAAAATAAATTCTTGGTGTTTGAAAACAAAGCACTTAGAAGAATATTAGGAGTTAAGTGGTGGGAAAGGATACCAAATAGTAGAATTAGAGAAATAACGGGAGTGCAGCCGGTCGATGAATATGTTAGGTTCTCACAATGGAAGTGGCTAGGACATGTGTATAGGAGACAGGGAATAGTACGAGGTACACCAGGGTGGGTGGCACTTGGTAGGAGAGGTAGAGGAAAGCCAAAAGAGACGTGGGTGAGGACAATGAGACGGGAAGCTGGAGATGAGTGATGGGGAGATCTTGAGGAGTTAGCACAAGATAGGATGTGGTGGTGTGAGTTCATCGAGGCCCTATACATCCCCGAGGGTGCCTCAGGAAATGATTGATTGATATATATATATATATATATATATATATATATATATATATATATATATATATATATATATATATATATCTATATCTATATATATATTGTTACGGAACAGAGAAAGATAATGTACACTTTAAGTGAGAATACTAATAATCACTACTGTCCCGTAAAGGTCCAGGTTCAAAATAAAAGAGTTAGGTAAAATTACAAGTTAAAGTTTAATGCTCAAACTAACAACAAAACAGTCACGACTCATAAGGATAATGTAATGGCAAAAAACAGGTTAAATATATGGTTAACTGCAATAGCCTCTGTTAACACGAAATTAGCATGAGTAAATTTATCTAAGTCAGCCCTGATAAAATGAGATACCAGATAACACTCAGTGAATGCCAGATATATTATTACTGATACAAAACATTATTAATGATGGCTGACAATAAGAACCTTACACAAACTACAAAAACCTTACTAGGCCTAGGAATTAACCTTATGCTACACAGTACAAGAAAAAATGCAACAACAGTTTTACTCAAATTACACACAGCTGCTAGATGGTTGGAGACTTCCTGAGCACTCACAATAATAATAACTGTAGAGGGGAGGAAAGAGATGTGAGCAAAATGAGGAGTAGATCTAAGTGGCCATAATGCAGAGACTGAGCTCATTATATAGGGGCCAGCAGAGCTTGATACAACTTGTAAGAAGGACGCGCAAATGAAGACATAGGGGACAAAGAGCTGACAATCCTGCTCTGAACAACAGAAAGGACGACTTACTCTACTATAACGGTAGAAGGGGGACTGAGTCAGAACACGCTCGTGATCAAACATGCAGCATACTGTGAGTTAAAATTACACAAAGGATGATGAAATCATAGGCTATGTAACACCTCCCCACAAAGAAAAAAAATTTACAAAGGGAATTTCTTATTACTCTAAAACAATCTGTCTAAAGTCTAGATAAGCAATCTGCAATAACATTTTCTTTCCCCTTGACATGTTGTATGTCTAATGAATACTCCTGAAGAAGTAGACTCCATCTTGTCAAACTCTGATTTTTATCTTTAAACTTACTAAGGAATTTCAGTGGGTTATGATCGGTATAAATGACTATGGGGTCAAAACCAGAACACAAATAAAATGAAAAATGCTGTAAACCTAAAATCAAGGCCAAAAGCTCTTTCTCAATAGTTGAGTAGTTCTTTTGAGGTGGAGTGAACTTCTTACTGTAATAAGATACAGGGTATTCAATACCCTGATCATCCTCTTTCAGCAAACCAGCCCCAGCTCCTGTATCACTTGCATCAACAGACATCTTAAAAGGCTTAGCAAAATTTGGAGTAGCGAGCACTGGCTGACTTAAGAGGATAGCTTTAAGTTTACTGAAAGAGGATTCACAGTTATCGGTCCAGACAAATTTAACTCCCTTTTCCAGTAGGTCTGTAAGTGGTGATACAAGAATAGACAAGTTAAGAACAAATCTCCTGTAATAACCTACCATTCCCAAAAATCTTTGTAGCTCTTTCCTACTTTTAGGTCTGGGAAGATCACTTATAACCTGAACCTTAGCTCCTGGTGGTGCAACATGTCCATCACCAATTACATACCCAAGGTACTGAACTTTAGCTTGACCAAACTCACACTTTGATAAATTAGCAACAAGATTAGCCTGAACCAAACGCTCAAGAAATTTACTGACATGGCATAGGTGATCTTTCCAGTTGTCACTGAAGATTAATACATCATTAATATAAACAACACACCCTGCCAAACCCTCTGTTACAACATTCATGAGCTTCTGAAAAGTGGCTGGTGCATTCTTCATACTATATGGCATTACAGAACATGCAAAAGTCTTTCCTAGTGTTACAAAACATGAGATCTCCCTAGTACGTTCAGTCATAGGTACTTGCCAGTATCCCTTTAACAAATCAAACTTACTTATGTACCTAGCCTTTCCGATCTTGTCTATGCAATCTTGCACGCGAGGGAGAGGGTAAGTGTCTGTTTTGGTTATATATCTGATTAACACGTCTGTAGTCAATGCAAAGCCGCTTTGACCCACCTGGCTTAGGGACTAGAGTGACAGGAGAACTCCACTCGCTCTGACAGGGCTCAATCATCTTGTGGTCCAACAGGTAGCCAAGCTCCTTCTGGATGAGAGGAACTTTCACTGGGTTCACACGGTAAAGAGGCAATTTAATTGGCTTTGCGTCTCCAACATCGACATCATGCATCAACACAGTGGTTCTTCCTGGAGTGGCACGGAACACTTGCGGGTACTCCTGCAGTAATGCCGAAAACTCCTACCTTTCCTCGGGAGGTAGATGAGAAAGCTTAGTCTGGAGATGATTAATGATATCAGGATTCTTCCCCAAACTATCACTCAGGCTCATACTGCATGGGAGAGCTTCACTTGCAGACTCGGGTGGAACAGCTACAGTGCAGACTGGATTATTTTCGTCCCGCCTGTGATATAACTTTAGCATGTTGATGTGACATAGTTGCTTTTTCTTTCTACGATCTGGTGTGGCGATGACATAGTTGACATCACTGAGTTTCTTCTCCATGAAATAAGGACCACTAAACTTTCTTGAAGAGGTTGCCCATGAACCGGTAGCAGAATCAAAACCTGATCTCCTGGCTGAAAGTGGCGTAACCTGGACTTCTTATCATGCCAAGTCTTCATCTTCTCCTGAGCAGCTCCTAATTTCTCTCTCGCCAGCTGTAATGCAGTGGACAGCCGTTCTTTGAACTTCATCACATTCTCCAGCAGGTTGACGTCATCTTCCTCCGACAGCCAGCATTCCTTGAGTAACTGAAGGGGTCCTCTTACTTCATGGCCAAACAGTAGTTCAAAAGGTGTGAAGCCCAGTGATTCATTTGGAGATTCTCTTGCAGCAAACACGACGAATGGAAGACCTTCATCCCAGTCTTTCTGATGTTCCAAACAGTATTTCCTGAGCATCGATTTGAGTGTTTGATGACATCTCTCCAATGCTCCTTGGGTCTTTGGATGGTAAGCTGAAGACGTGATCTGGGTGATGCCCAACTCTTTCAGAGACTGCTTGAAAACGTTTGACATGAAATTACTTCCCCGGTCTGACAGTACCTCCTTCGGCAGACCAAACTTTGTGAAGAACCCTAGCATTTCCTTAACCACGTTCTTTGCTGAGATATTTCTAAGTGGAATGGCTTCAGGATAACGAGTAGCCATATTAATCAGGGTCAACACATAAGAAAATCCTGAAGAAGTCTTAGGAAGAGGGCGCACAATATCCACCAACACACGGGTGAAAGACGCCTCAAAAGGAGGAATGGGAACTAGAGGTGCAACCTTTTCGGTCTGATTACACTTCCCCACAACTTGACAGGTGTGACAAGACTTACAATACCAGGAAACATCTCTGAAGATACCTGGCCAGTAGAAGTGTTTCAAAATGCGTGCCACAGTCTTCCTCACTCCAAGGTGTCCTGCCAAACTGGAATCATGAGCCACTCTAATGATATCCTGCCTACAAACACGAGGGATATCAACTTGATGTACAACCTCCCATTCACAGTCAGCTGATGCTGTTGGGGGTCTCCAGTTCCTCATAAGTACTCCTGACTTTATATAATAACAAGTAGAAGCACCAGCTGACTCTTCCTCACTGCAAGCAGAGTTAGAAAGACCTTTCAACTCAGGGTCAGCAACCTGCAACTCAATCAACTCTTGACGAGACAAATTATCAACACTACGGGGTACTGCCTCATCTGGTGAGTGGTCCAAATTAGCAAGAAAAGTGTCAGCTAGGATAACATCATCATCATCATTATCCTCTAAATCACCAGTAACTTTAGACTTAGCCCTAGTGACAGCACATACAGAGAACACATCAGGGACATCACAATCCTGGGCCGCAGCCACTGGCTCACTAGACAACTGAGGAGCTGGACACACCTGACTTCCACCAATATCATTTCCAAGTAAGAAAGTTACACCTGACATTGGGAGTGTCTCAACCAACCCAACCATAACGGAACCATTAACAAAACCAGACTCTAAATTCACTGTGCACAGAGGGACAGAGAAGTAATTATTCCCTACACCTTGTAAGATTACAGTTTCATCAGAGGAATTAACATTAGAGCCTAGAACACTGGTCAGCATAAGGGATTGGCAAGCACCTGTATCACGATATATTTTAACTGATTTCCTGTCATTACTGTACAGAGGACTGACAAAACCATCAGACAGGAAATTAGCACATGAACTCTTGAGAGTGTCACCCACGTTACTGCTCAAAAGAGGAGCTCCATCATGAGAATTTAAGTTACCCCTCAAAGCAGGTTCAGTTAACTCAGTTAAAGAATTCTGGGAACTCTCAAGAGTGGACACTAGACCAATTGACTGAATATTTAAAGACTCCTTTTTGTTCACATCACGCTGTCTCCTGAAACATTTCTCCGTAGTATGACGAAGCTTACTACAATAAGTACATTTACTTTTCTGAAATCTAGAGGTGAAGCTGGTATTTACTTCCTGAGGAACATCATCTTTATTCTCTTTCCTGTTACCTGTACTCTGAGTAGAGGCAACGTACTTACTCTCAGCTTTCCCTTTTTCTCTAGAATATCTCTTGTGAGTGAGAACATATTCATCAGCTAAAACTGCAGCATCAGACAAATTATCTATTCTTTTTTCATCAAGATATAGGCTTACATCTTTATAAATACACCTCTTGAAGTCCTCCAGCAAAATCATCTGCTTAAATTTACCGAAATCAGAATCCACATTCTTAGAATTTAACCACTGCTCTAACAGGTCTTCTTTGATTTTTGCATACTCAACATGGGATTGCTTATCTTGTTTATAAGTTGTCCTAAATTTTACTCTATAGGCTTCAGGAACAAGGTCATAGGCCTTAAGAATCAAGCTCTTAACTACATCATAATTATCAGATTGATCCTGAAGCAAAGATGCATAAGTTACTTGAGCTTTACCGGTGAGAACAGTTTGAAGGAGTACTGGCCAATACTTTTTGGGCCAATTAAAACCTGTAGCTACCCTCTCAAACAACTGAAAATACTTTGTTAAATCAGGTTCATTAAAAGGAGGGACAAGTTTAACATTTTTAGCCACATCAAAATCACCAGAGCTAGATGATCCAGTTCCACCTTGTTTCATGCGATACTCATGGTCTGCCTGAATCCTGGCAAGTTCAATTTGTGCCTGTATCTGTGCCTCCTGAATACGAGCCTGAGACTCCGCCTCCTTAGCCTGAGACTCAGCCTCCTTAGCCTGAGACTCAGCCTCCTTAGCACGTGCTTGAAATTCAGCCTCCTTAACACGAGCCTTCTGCAGGGCTAGCTGTAACTTAGCTAATTCAGTCTGCGTTTGCTCATTTGGAGGAGTTACATTAAACAAGCTTCTGTTAATCATGCCAACAATTTGATCTTTAGAATGATGAGAGTGAACTGCAATTTCCAATTGTTGAGCAACAAGCTTAAGTTCATTCTTTGTTCTGTTTTCTACATCACACACTGTTTGCACATTTGACAAAAAATATTTGGCTTTATCAAGTGTAGTAATAGTAGACATCATGAATAAATCACAGTCACAAAATATCAAGCAATATCCTTATGATAATATCCTGAATATCCTGATAAGAGGTCGCCAAATTTATGTTACGGAACAGAGAAAGATAATGTACACTTTAATTGAGAATACTAATAATCACTACTGTCCCGTAAAGGTCCAGGTTCAAAACAAAAGAGTTAGGTAAACTTACAAGTTAAAGTTTAATGCTCAAACTAACAACAAAACAGTCAGGACTCATAAGGATAATGTAATGGCAAAGAACAGGTTAAATATATGGTTAACTGCAATAGCCTCTATTAACACGAAATTAGCATGAGTAAATTTATCTAAGTCAGCCCTGTTAAAATGAGATACCAGATAATACTCAGTGAATGCCAGATATATTATTACAGATACAAAATATTATTAAAGATGGCTGACAATAAGAACCTTACACAAACTACAAAAACCTTACTAGGCCTAAGAATTAACCTTATGCTACACAGTACAAGAAAAAATGCAACAACAGTTATACTCAAATTACACACAGCTGCTAGATGGTTGGAGACTTCCTGAACACTCACAATAATAATAACTGTTGAGGGGAGGAAAGAGATGTGAGCAAAATGAGGAGTAGATCTAAGTGGCCATAATGCAGAGACTGAGCTCATTATATAGGGGCCAGCAGAGCTTGATACAACTTGTAAGAAGGACGCGCAAATGAAGCCACAGGGGACAAAGAGCTGACAATCCTGCTCTGAACAACAGAAAGGACGACTTACTCTACTATAACGGTAGAAGGGGGACTGAGTCAGAACACGCTCGTGATCAAACATGCAGCATACTGTGAGTTAAAATTACACAAAGGATGATGAAATCATAGGCTATGTAACAATATATATATATATATACATAATCATCAGCCGTTGAGGTCCACTGCAGGACCGGCCTATACCTACCGAAGTAGGGACGATACAGCCAATGTATCTCTACTCAGTGGCTTAGGCTGTCTGGTAAAGACCGTATGTAGGGTGAGAAGTGCTTGTGAGTGTGATTGTAGTGTTGTAGTGACTTTGGATGTGTGTGTAGTTTGTGAACCAAGTGTAATCGGCCCACCTTAATCTGACTGAGTGCAAGCATACTAGTATGCAACACTGGTTCAACCACAGCACCCCTTGTGTCCGCCAAAGTAGCAAGTGGCTTGGTGAACGCTTCCCAAGTTTTGACAACTCTGGCGGGATGTGAACCCACGCTCACTACCGTGCAAAACGCGCACTCTACCACGGTACCACAGAGGCTCTCTCTCTCTATATATATAGTAATCCCTCTACTTTCCAGATGCCCACTTTCTGGACATCCCCACTAACCGGACATAATCATCCCGGGATCCAATATTCCCAAAATGGTCCATAAAGTGCAAAAAATTTGAAAAAAAAAATTGATTTCCCCGCCCATAATTTGAACTTGGAGTTTGCAACACGGGACAGCTTTGTTGTGGCACGTCATTCCTCCGAAGTCTGCTAGAGAGCCCCTGCATCCTCCCCACTTTCCGCTCGTCTCTTGTCGTGAGTGAACGCTCGTCGTCATGGCTGCCCACGTGCTCGCTTTTGTGGTGGTGCCTTACCTGCTGCAGGCACTCCTGCTGCTCTCGTGCCTCTCCTTAGTGTGTGTGATGATGGCCCCGCCGCCTGAGAAGAGGAAGAGAGTGGTATTGACTCTGGAGAAGAAGCGGGAGATAATGGAGAAAGTAGATGCAGGATGGTCTTCTTCACGCATCCTCCGTGAGTTTAACCTGGCCCAATCTACTTTGTTTGATATTAAGAGATCCCGGGTCAAACTCATGAAGTAAACGGCTGACATCTCGTCGAAAAGCAAACGCAACGTGGAGAGGAAGATGATGTTTACTCCCAAGTTTGCTGAAGTCGACCGCTCCACGTTGATTTAGTATCGACAGCAACGTCTGCTGGTGTGATGGTACGTGGTACAGAGCTGAAGGCTGCTGCTGAGAAGTTCGTAAGGCTTCACGATGCCCTAGACTTCAAGGCATCCTAGGGTTGGCTCTTCACGTTTAAATTACGGCATGGTCTTACCAACCCTAAGTCTCATGGTGAAGCTTTGGACGTTAACAAGGATGGAGTAGAGGAGTTTCGGCACAAGGTGAAGGGCTTCATCGACAGGGAAGGCCTCACTTTCGGTCAAGTCTACAACACTGATGAAACTGGTGTAATCTATCGCTCTTTGCCTACGAACACTATAGCCGAGGAGACGGAGAAGCGTGTACCTGGCCGCAAGCTCTCCAAGCAACGGCTATCTGCTTTGTGTTGTGCCAATGCTAACGGCATGCACTGGCTTAAGCCCGTTATTGTTGGCCATGCAAAGCAGCCTCGGTGTCTTCGTGGGGTGATGGATGTCCTTCCTGTCATCTGGTACCATTCTTTGAATGCATGGTTCACAGCCCAGATCTTCAAAGACTAGTTCCACCGCCACTTCGTCAAGGAGGTCATACATTACCAGACGGAGAAACTGGGAATCCCACGCAACCAGGTAAAGGCCCTCCTTCTCCTCGACAATGCACCTGCCCACCTGTGCGACAAGGACTTGGTGGCTGAGAATGGCCGCATTAGGTGCATGTTTCTGCCACCTAATACTACTGCTTGCATCCAACCAATGGACCAAGGAGTGATCGTGGCAACAAAGCGCCTTTACCGACGGAAGTTCCTGGACAAGGTGATGGTTGTTCTCGAGGACGAGGACGAGCGCAGGGAGGGACGGGACACACGAGACCAGTGGACTTGGAAAACTTTTGCCGCTACAACATCAAGTCTGCCATTTACAACTGGGCCAGTGTATGGAAGGAAATCCCTGTCAAGACTCTAGAAAATGATTGGTCTTGTCTGCTTCTCGGAATGGATGCATAGTACGATTTTTTAGGTTTCAACGTGGATGACTTTCATGCATGTCTACATGCACACGGTGACGATGTTGATGTGGACAAAGTGGTAAGTGGTTGGATGATGATGAGGGCGACCCTGAGTATCAGACCCTGTCTGATATCGAGACCGCATCTTCAGTTGCAGGTGTCAGTACCCAGCTTGAAGATTCCGATGAGGACGGCGATGATGATGCGGACTCCTCTCAGCATGACACAACTCCAGCCATCCCCAAGCTGAGCGCACTCGGGAACACCTAGAGTTCGTTCTGGACTAACTGGAACACACGGACTGCGACAGGGAGATGGGCCCTTGGGACTTGTGGAGGAAGTGCGTGCTTTCAGGCAGCGCATCATAAATCATCAGAATCGCCGTTCCTTGCGTCAATCAATGATTGACAGCTTTTTCAGGCCTGTGACCCCGCTGTGCCCAGCCCTGGCTCCACTCCGCTGCCTCCCCAAGACAGGCCCTCATGCTCCAAGCCACAGCCCAGCACATCAGCCACGGTGGAGTCACCTCTCGACGTGAGTTTGTGTCTATCTTCTGAGTCGTCTGCAGTGGGTACGCCATCACCACAACC